>NC_047113.1:57634398-57729398 GCF_902500255.1 Thalassophryne amazonica
TCAGGGCCCTCGCTCTTACAGTACTTAATGTTGGAAATTATGCTGACGATTGGATTTTTTTGTACTACCAGACTCAAGAGGATGCTTCAGTACCACTGGAATGACTTTTTGTCAAATGAGCAGTGAGAACTCAGATGAGGAATACACAGTTAGGAAACACCAGCCATGTGGTACGGATCTTGCATAATCCACAGTACATGTGCATCAGTGCTGAGGATGCCAGCAACTGGAAAAGGCCAAGGGAAAGATCACATATGACTTGACTTGAGTAGACAGATGGCTACTTTCTGTGTTTCTACTTTATTTTTTCACTGTAAAGCACTGTGTTTTTTTAATCTTGAAAGGTGCTATACAAATAAACTTTACTTACTTACTTACTTCTGTACTTTCAGGAGATGGAAATAGCTGGTTGCCTTCTTGGGTAGTTGCCAACAGGTCCTTGGGCGGTTCAGTAGTGTGGTGGTTGTTGATGGTTGCTGAACATGACCTGAATATTTCTTTATCTTTGATTCTGACACAACATAGCCAGTCTGTTTTTTCTCCATTCACAACCTGCTTCAATGTGTAAGCGCACAAAATGTGCACCTGTCTTTTTTCCTCATACATACACATTCATTTTTTTTTTTATGTAAAGATGACCCCACTTAATAGCATGCAATTAGGATAGCTCAGTGGAATGTGCGATTGCATAGTCTCATCATATCTCTATTATTTGAGTGATCCTCAGACAAATATGCGTAAAAGACACAGGACACTATCTATACAGACACATATACACACACACACAAAATAAAATGAAATAAATTACAACACAGATAAATCTCAGATGACAGCCAACTATTGTATGCTTCCTCGCTGTGCTTGCTGACTTAATAGCGAGCGTGTGAGCAAGCAAAGAATCCATCTGTAAAGAAGTATAAACAGTACTATGAATCCAGTCCTCAGGATCTTGAAATGGAGGAGGTAATCATGAGAAATGAGTAAGGGGACGCACTGTGCAAACCAAACTAATGATCTGTAGATTTTGTTTGTATTACTCAACAAGCAATGATGACCAATATTCTGCTCATCCAGCTATGGATGAATGAGGAGATAAATTAGCTAGATTAACTCATTCATATGTGGGCCAGAAGAAATCAAAGGAAAGGTGAATCAAGAGAAAAACCAATAGTGAAACAGGTACAGAAAAAGTGAAGAGTGCTCTGCATTCCAAGTCCAATATTCAACAAGAAACCATTTAGAAAGTCTAAATCTGTCAGGAAGCATCTTTCTTTGAAATTGACATATCAAAAAAAATCCAAACTGTGTTATTTATTGTAGTATTGTTGTTTGATATGGTCTCAAAGTTGCTCCAGAAAGTGCCAAGATAAAATAATATAAGATACTTTAATAGTTCCACAATGGGAAAATTTACGATGTTACAGCAGCACAGGTACAGTCAAAAAACAACAGTGCAAGTATGCAAAAATAAGTAAAAGAAAATAATTACCAAAATACAGAAGTAAAGTTCTGTGTGGAATAACAATACGAGGTCTGTCCAAAAAGTATCGGACCTTTTTATTTTTTGCAAAAACCATATGGATTTGAATCACGTGTGATTGCATCAGCCAACTGAACCTTCGTGCGCATGCGTGAGTTTTTTCACACCTGTCGGTTGCGTCATTCGCCTGTGAGCAGGTTTTGTGTGAGCAGTGGTCCACCCCTCTCGTCGGATTTTTATTGCGAATAAATGTCTGAACGATTTGGAGCTTTGCTGCATCAATTTTTTTCCAGAAACTGTGAGAGACTTCCAGGTGGACACCGTTCGGAAAATTAATATGGCTTTCAGGGATGATTTTGTGGGGATTACACAGATTAA
Organism: Thalassophryne amazonica; assembly: GCF_902500255.1. Taxonomy (NCBI): domain Eukaryota; kingdom Metazoa; phylum Chordata; class Actinopteri; order Batrachoidiformes; family Batrachoididae; genus Thalassophryne; species Thalassophryne amazonica. Next base: position 57,636,257 of record NC_047113.1, read on the forward strand.
GGAGTGTTACTGCCGCTTTAAGGACGGCCCACATCTGCTGAGAGCGCGCCACGCTCCCAGCGCCGATCGACAGGCTCACACCCCGCTGAAACAACCAGATCATTTCCAGCGTGAAGGCTTTGTTGATCCGGGACGTCATCTGACTTTCAAAAAAAGGCAGAAGTCGTGGACATCAGCACTTTTTCGGCACATTCCACTGTTACAGGAGTTTTTTTCATGGAAAGAAAAGCGGAGGGATGCGCCACGGAGCCATTCATTACGCGGCACAAAACCACCTCCGTGTTGGTCTCACAGGATGGCTTTCAGGTGGATTTCAGACGGCTGTCGGTTGCTTTTCAGTTGTGTGATTATCCGAGAAATGGAGCATGAGCTGGACATGCCCCAACATGTCCTGTGAGGCTTCATCACGGTGTTGCTTTGCGCCATGCGGCTCCACCACGACGCGCGGAACTCCTTCGCACGTCTGTCTCAATGAGCAGAAAAAGTACTGATGTCCACGTCTTTTCACAATTCCTGTGCTAGTCAGACGACATACCGGATCAAGACAGCGTCCAGTTTAGAAATGAACGGCACATTCCACTGTTACAGGAGTTTTTGTTGTGGAAAGAGGAGCAGAGGAATTCTGCGCGTCGCAGTGGAGCCGCATGGCGCAAAGCAACACCGTGATGAAGCCTCGCAGGACATGTTCTGGCATGTCCAGCTCATGCACAATTTCTCGGTTAGTCACACGACTGAAAACCCACCAACAGCCGTCTAAAATCCATCTGAAAGCCATCCTGTGAGACCAACATGGAGGTGGTTTTGTCCCGCGCCATGAACGGCACGGTGGCGCATCCGTCCGCTTTTCTTTCCATGAAAAAACTCCTTTAACAGTGGAATGTGCCGAAAAAGTGCTGATGTCCATGCCTTCTGCCTTTTTGTGAAAGTCAGACGACGTCCCGGATCAACAAAGCCTTCACGTTGGAAATGATCTGGTTGTTTCAGCGGGGTATGAGCCTGTCGATCGGCGCTGGGAGCGCAGCGCGCTCTCAGCAGTTGTGGGCCGTCCTTAAAGCGGCAGCAACACTCCTTAATCTGTGTAATCCCCACAAAATCGTCCCTGAAAGCCATATTAATTTTCCAAACGGTGTCCACCTGGAAAAAAATTGATGCAGCAAATAAAATAAAATAAAAAATCCGACGAGAGGGGTGGACAAGTGCTCACACAAAGCCTGCTCACAGGCGAATGACGCAACCGACAGGCGTGAAAAAACTCACGCATGCGCACGAAGGTTCAAGCTTGGCTGATGCAATCACATGTGATTCAAATCCATATGGTGTTTGCAAAAAATAAAAAGGTCAGATACTTTTTGGACAGACCTCGTATATACAGTAGAATAGATTACACTATATACAAGCAGAAAAAAATGTTTTGTAATATTGCACAAGCATTCAAGTGATGTTGTACAAGCATTATAGCCTACCAAGCGCATCAGCAGCTGACTTCACTGATGCACTCCCATCTATCCAAAGGCACATTAACCTGACAGAGGAGTTCTCCTGAAGTCCATTGTCATCAGTCTTGAGTGGGTTCAGCTCCTGGTTGTTCTGACAACACCAGAGGACCAACCGTTCCACCTCCTGTCTGTATGCAGCCTCATCACCATCCTGGATGAGAACAATGATGGTGGTATTGTCTGCAACCTTAAGGAGTTTAACAGAGGGGTTCCCTGAGGTGCAGTCATTGGTGTAGAGGAAGAAGAGCAGTGGGGGGAGCACACACCCCTGAGACGCAGCAGTACTGATTGTCCATGATGCTCCCCAGCTTCACCTGCTGTGTCCTGTCTGTGAGAAAGTTGGAGATCCACTGAGAGGTAGAAGTTGGCACAGAGAGATTGGAGAGTTTTTGGTGGAGAATGTCAGGGATGATGGTGTTGAACGCTGAGCTGAAATCAATAAACAGGATTCTCATGTAGGTCCCTGCAGAGTACAGGTGCTTCAAGATGTAATCCAGCCCCATGCTGACTGCATCCTCAACTGACCTGTTTGCCCAGTAGGCAAACTGCAGGGGTCCAGCAGGCGTCCTGTGATGTCCTTCAGGTGGCCAGCCGTTCAAAAGATTTCATGACAACAGATGTCAGGGTGATGGGGCTGTCATTTAGTCCTGTTCTGGAAGATTTCTTTGGGAGTGGGATAATAGTGGGCCATTTGAAGCAGGAGGGGACCTCACACAGCTCCAGAGATCTGTGAAGATGGGCACCAGCTGATTAACACAGGCTTTTCGACATGAGGGAGGACACCATTAGGTCCTGAAGCCATTTTGATCTTTTGACCGCCAAACTGCTGGCATACTTCCTCTTCACAGATCATTAGTGCGGGTGGGGTTACAGAGGGGAGGGCATGGATGCTAAGGATGAAAAAAAAAAAAAAAGATAGCAATCCAAAGTCTTGGTAAATTAAAAGACAGCAACTATTCGCAGTGAAGCAGAAAAAAAGGGGGGGGGGGATCTGCCCCCTGGAAATTTTAAGAATTTAAGTGCCCTGTGGTGCATTCTGGTGCATTATTTGGATTAAATTTGGACTTGAAACAGCTGTTAAATTTCTCTTGTGATCTTATGCAGTATGGCATGTTGTACCATCCTATAGGAGTATATACAGAATATAACAACACAATAGTTTACAAATATAGCTAACTCATGCAAAAAACTTTATTGATTTAGTTTGTTTTTGATTGGGCTCAAAGTTGTAATTTGGCGCTTTATAAGCTGATTAAATTGAAATTGAACAACATTTTATTGAGTCTTAAAGTAAATAAATATAAAATTGGTTACTGGATCCTTAAACTCTGGACATAATAAACTCTACATGGAAATAAAATCTGTTAGTTTTTGTCAAAAGCATTTCCTTTCAGACATTATTATTGGCATAAATGTATTTCCATACCTGAGCTGAGCTCTTGCAGATGTGCTGCAGGTCAGGTTTATAAAGAATGCCAGATGTCTCATTTTGGGAGGAAAAAACGTTTTAGTTGATTGTAGTTTATTGTCTGTATTGCAACGTTTGTAAGAGGTGTCATTTTATTTAAAGCAGCGATTCGTTTTGAAGTTATTAATTCCGAGCAGACTGTCACAGAGAGACAGAGTGAGAGCCGCGCAGCGTTTGAAGTTCGTTTCTCGACTGCAACATGACAAGAGTCCCAGTTAGTGACTTTAATCCACACAAAAATGACTCATGATATTTTAATGGCTTTCAGAGGGGTTAAGAAGCAGACTTACCACTTCTGAAGAGCAGCGAATCAAAGAACCACGAGCCATTGAATCGAAGCATTGCTTCCATTCACGCTTCAAACTGGAGTCGCGCTGCAGAAACGGATGATTACAGACGCTGTATTGAAAATCGTCCAAAATAAGTGTAACGCTCCAAAATTACAGAGTAATGGGCCGTAACGCAAGTTTGCGCTAGCTAGAACCCTGAATACACCACTATTTTATGATTTGAGGTTTTTCTGCTAAAATACCATTTCATGGATTTGAGGAAATAAAAATTAATGTTTTGCTAGTTCTTTTAGATGGCAAGATTTTGCAAAAAGATGGAAATCCGTCCAAAGACGGCAAATAAGCATCCATGGGAGGGGGAGGGGAAAAGAAGTGTCCAAAGGGGCAGGTAGTCCAATGTTGATGGGGTGTGTGATGGTCTCTTTCAAACATGGTGTAAAACAGGCCAGTGTTTATGAGCGCTTCCCTGGTGTAAAGCCCCTTTCACATCGGGGCTGCTTCGAGTTGCGTTGCGAGTCGTCATGACGACACCGTGTGGAAGCAACTCAGTGCTGAGACAATGCAGCTCAACGCTACAACAGCGCGAGGGGCGCAAAGGATGAAGCAAATCGGACGCCAAAAATTAAACATGTTTAATTTTTTTGCACGTTTAAGCACATAGGTGCCTAAGAGCTGAGGAAGAAGCTGAGAAGGACAAGGGGACACCGATACTTCACCTGGCTGCAACAGATAGATGGTTATTTTAGAGAGACTGGACGGACCGTTTATCTGCCTGGGTGGTTGCCATCTAGGACACAGGTGCATGCTCCCATACTAGACTCTACCCTTTAAAGACACTAAAATATAAAGTCACTGTAAAAATCCTCATTTTCAAAAACACAAAGATATCTGCAAATGCTCACTAAGTAATAAAATGAGAACAAAAACCTGATTAAAAATAGCCTGAGGAATGTCAGATCACAAGCCTGTAGTTTTAACCTCTGGGGCAGTGGGTAGGAAAAAAGTACACCATGAAGAGCCGTGGCTTTTCCTTGCAACTGATCACCTCAGGTGGTGGTTTTACTGATGAGCTCCGCCCCTCAAACTCAAGTCCTCAGCATCTATGGAATCACCTGCTGAGGAAGTATGTTGCAAAGAAACCTGCACTGTATTGGTTCTTCATAATAACAATAAGAAGTCATTATTTTGGCTGTTGTTTCTGTTTGTTCTGAGTGTGTGTGTGTGTGTGTGTGTGTGTGTGTGTGTGTGTGTGTGTGTGTGTGTGTGTGTGTGTGTGTGTGTGTGTGTGTGTGTGTGGGTGGGTGGGTGGGGGGCATCATAGGCATATGATGCAATTATTCTAATAAAGATTTGCATCTCCAATATTTCTGACCCATGCAGATTTCACATCAAAATTTGTTTCCAGTCAATATATATTTTTTAAGTTTGCCCTTTCCTTCAAAACTGTTTTTCAAAGCTGTCGACACTCATAAAGCGAAGCAGTGAATATTTCATCAATAAACATTTAATCTTCTCATGTAACAGAGAACTCACAGTTTTGCAGACACATGTTCCTGTGGGAGAATAAACTGGCTGAACTTGCTTTAACACAAATCATTACCAGATAAATCCCACACTGACCACAGCATGGAAACACACTTCTGCACAAATACACTTCTCTGAAATTTAATACCCTGATGTTCCTTCACAAAATGAGTTGACATCAATTCTAGGACAAAGCAGTTCAAACATCTCAAGTCAGCCGCTGTCACAGCAAAAAGTAACTCTGCCCTGTGTGATCTCATGAAATTCTCATGTTGGATATGTTGTGTTGGTTTATGTTAGGTATGTCTATGATTTACAAAAACCTCAACAAGCCTGAGAGAGGATGGGTGCTTTTCTCCACTAACCACAGATTCAGACCTCAGAGTGGATCCTGTAATTTGCCTAGATCACAGTGCCCCCTACTGACAGAAATACCATCTAATCAAATGCAGCAATGACAGGTAACGTGTGACCACAAAGACAAGTTAACACAAAGACAAGTTAACCTTATTCACTTCAGATGGCAGAGAAAGGATTTCATATGTAGCATATAGTCCATTAACAGTTACATATTTCTATAACAAAAAGACTATTAGAAGTCCTGCCAAGCTCTCCCTTTAATCATCTACTAACATTGTCAACAATTTAATTTAGTCAATTTCTTCTATCTATCTATCTATCTATCTATCTATCTATCTATCTATCTATCTATCTATCTATCTATCTATCTATCTATCTATCTATCTATCTATCTATCTATCTATCTATCTATCTATCTATCTATCTATCTATCTATCTATCTATCTATCTATCTATCTATCTATCTATCTATCTATCTATCTATCTATCTATCTATCTATCTATCTATCTATCTATCTATCTATCTATCTATCTATCTATCACTCTTTATTGCCACATCCCTAAAATAAGTTGTCATATCCACATATTCATTTAAAAGAGAACATTAATTGTGCATTTTATAAAACATGGCAATATCTTGAAGCAACTCAAAGAGAAATTGAGATCATGCAAAGCCAGACTGATTATTACTGTTTAAGAAAAGGTACAAATGTACAATTTCATAAAAACAATCACCAGCTTTAGATTTTCAGACTTAAATTTTCAGGTGGTTGTTTATATTTACAAACACACTATGAGAGGACAAAAAAAAAAAAAACATAATTCAAAGAAAATATTTTCTCAAAGAAAGTTATCATGCCAACACTGAATGCACTGAATGGCATGATTCACATTACTAGCATGGGATTCTTTGTATAAGAGGATTCCTTCTTTTGTTGTTTAGATTAGAGTATACTCATTATCACAAATACTTTGATATTTTTAAGGTGAAAGATGGGGGCTGAGAGTTAATGAGCATCACAGCCACTCTGCAGGATCACACAAGGAGCATCCATGAGTAGATCAGGAAGCTGTCACATACTGAGAGGTATAACAAGTGGTTGATAGTGTTAATGATTGAATATGGACCAAGAGTCACGTCCAAATGGAAGATGCCACTGAAAATCTTTGAGAATGCCAGAGAAAAGATCATTGAAAGATACAAGCTGTGCTGACTGACAAGCAGGCATCCAAATGGTTGACAAAGGTCTGAAGAGGGCAACAGTGAGAGACATGGCAATCTCAAATGATAACAACAGCAGGAAGAAAGTCCATGAGAAGACTCTAAAGTACCAAGAGCAAAGACAGGAACTAGAATGGATGTGAAAGATGACATTCAAAATGGTCCCAGTGGCAATAGGGCTACAAGCAGCTATAGGGCATAAACAGAGGTCTCTGCTGTGAAGAGTGTAGTCATGAGGCCCAAGGACTATGTACAATATGACAGAATAATAAAAACTAGCGCATTGCCCGTGGGGATCCACGAGCTCTAGATTGGGTAGTGTTTAAAAGCTATAAAGCTGACATTTGTTAATTAATTATGCAAAGTTTCTATAATGATTTGGAATGACATGTGAGTCCAGAATGTAATTATCAACATACATTGTTCACTGTTGTTACATAATATCTGTAATTTCTCCAAAAATATTAGTCCCCTCAATGTTCCATTTTGGTGGCATTCATCCTCGACCGAAAATACATAAGCATACCAAATGACAAATGTCAGCTCTTCCCAGTTTGTCCGTACATGGGGACACACGCATACATGTACACAGAGGCCACTTGGCATTTAATATATAGATTCATTATGTTTTTTTTTTTTTTCCTACTGTCTGCATATATAGTAATGGTAAGTGCCACATTGGCAGAACAATTTATGAACATTAATACATATATGCAATTTATTCTTGCAAGACAGAAGGTATGTAGTGTGTGTGTGTGACCCCCATCCGCCCTTCCTGATCAGCCTTCAACATCGTACTCAAAGCCATCCGACAACTTCTATCAGGAAGGGGAGACTACCAAAACAACACAAAGACAGACAAGAACAAATGACAAGTGGTGAAGGCAATAACTGTGAAGTGAGACACCGAGGAGACAGGGCCTCAACCTATCAGGACAAACAACCACACATGAACAAACAGTGACAGCAACAGTCTGTTGTCTAATTAGTGAGCATCCATACCCTAATCTAGGACACCAGAGTGTTAATCCCCTTGAGAGCAATCCGAATTGTGGTGACGGCCACAAACACGCAACCATCCACACACAGAGACCCAGATCACAGCTAAATATCCAATCACTACTGTGGCTGGTGTGTTGGGCCAAGACTAAAGTACAGAACCTTACCATATGACATGGACCACCCCAACGTGTCGAAGCCACGACGGTCATTGTCATTGTTTGTTTTCACTCTGTCTCAATATTTAATGTTTCAATGTCCCAAAAAAGCCTTTATTTATTTATTTATTTTATTTTATTTTATTTCAGCAACCAAATCATATTGAGATATTTGTCACACACATTATTAAAAAAAAAGAGTGCTGGTCATGAACCTGATAGAAATAGTTACAACATATGCTCGATAAGGCCCAAAAAGAATAGCTGTCATATTCCTTAACAACTGAATAAAATTGAAGTGAATATATGATACTTCATGTCATATTTTGCTTGAAGGATTTCATGGTAGATATCTGCCATTGTTTTTACACAATGAAGAAAAATTTAACATTTATACTTTTCTGATAAGCAGCATACCTCCATGCATGGTTTTGGCGGTCTTAGCTTAAAAACCGGAGAAATGTCGAATAAATATATGGCAATGATGACAATGAAGGCTTCAGCTCTTTACCAGTAGCTGTGTATAGTGAGGTTTGTAAGACTATACCCTCGACTTGCTTTTTCTAAAAGCAAAGCAACATTGAAGAGACCTTGAAAGCAACTCATCATTTCTGGTGAGAATATATAATTAATCTGGATTTATTTTCTCTCTGATGGAGAGGTCTGTGGCATCAATTAACTATCAGCTGCACACATCGTTGATCATTGCTTTGCCATCACTTTTTTCCTTTTCCTTTTTTTGGTAATTATAAAATACATAAAGTAATATCAAAGCTGCCAAGTTGTCAAAGGGCAATCTGTCTGTCTGTCTGTCTGTCTGTCTATCTGTCTATCTATCTATCTATCTATCTATCTATCTATCTATCTATCTATCTATCTATCTATCTATCTATCTATCTATCTGTCCACGCACGCACGCACGCATGCACACACACACACACACACACACATATATATGTGTGTGTGTGTGTGTGTGTGTGTTCACAAAGTGGTGATCCTCGCCCCATCTTTGCTTGTGAACGGCTGAGCCTTTTGGGGATGCTCCTTTTATACCCCATCATGACACTCACAATTAGTGTCCTCAGTTCCCAAAAGCTTACTGAGTGTTGTTAGAAGGAAAGGTGATGTAACACAGTGGTAAAAATAACACTGTCCCAGCTTTTTTGAAACGTGTTGCAGGCATCCATTTCAAAATGAGCAAATATTTGCACAAAAACAATAAAGTTTATCAGTTTCAACATTAAATATCTTGTCTTTGTGGTGTATTCAGTTAAATATAGGTTGAAGAGGATTTGCAAATCACTGTATTCTGTGTACTGTATTTTATTAACATTTTACACAACATCCCAAATTCACTGGAATTGGAATTGTGTGTATATATATATATATATATATATATATATATATATATATATATATATATATATATATATATATATATATATATATATATATATATATATATATATAGTATATAAAGTACTACCTGCAACCATATTTTATACCACAGAAACAAATGCAGCACATGAGATGTCATTTGGTGGAGAGCAGAAGAGAACATTCTTTAGCAAGTGTGAATTTTTTCTCATCCGCAGCACATCACAAAGCCAAAGACTGCAGACATGTACTGCACCTCCGTGGGTTTTAACATGACGTTGTGTGTGTGTATGTATATACAGTGAGGAAAATAAGTATTTGAATACCGTGCAATTTTGCAAGTTCTCCCACTTAGAAATCATGGAGGGGTCTGAAATTTTCATCTTAGGTGCATGTCCACTGTGAGAGACATAATCTAAAAAAAATCCGGAAATCACAATGGGCCTCATGTATCAACGTTGCGTACGGCGATATCTGAGCATATATGGGGTGTACACCAAAACGGCTGCGCTACTTGGCATTTATCAATGTGGTCGTTGGCGTACGCTGCGCTGAAAATATACACCAGGTCGAGAGGTGGCGTAAATTATACACCAAAATGAACCAGCGCTGGAATCCACATTAAAATGAAGATGATCAACATGATAAACAGTGCCATTATACAAATCAATGCATATGTTACATAAATAACACTTTCCTGATTATACTACATAATAATCAATACAAATCCCGCCTTTGCGGGATTGTTATGGAGCACGATCCGTGGCCACAGCGTTACTGCAAAGAAAGCGCTGCTCGCCTTTTTCTCCAGACTTCGAGCCTGGAGCAAGAGCAGCGCTGAGCTTAACTTCATGTGGTGTGATCGTTGTAGACTATGAAATTGATAATAACAACTGTAGTTTCGTCATTCCCTTAATTCAAAACAACTTTATTGATTATATACTACAAAACAATTGATACGACAGCCACTTTTGACGCTCTATTGGCATGTGTCGTGATTGGTGGAGTTCTTTTTCATTGCCGTCTTTCCGGCTTCCATGTAGTAAAATGAGGGTGTGTCTGAAGCAGAGTCTGAATATTTATGGGCGTGTTTATTATAATTACGATCGTTTCCACCCGCCGCATTTATCAAGATCACGTCAGGCGTACGCCAGAAATGGGCAGGTGCGCACTGCTTGATACATGTCACGGCGACTTTGGTTTATTTCAAGTTTACGCCGTAAATTTACACCACAAGTGTGCAACATTGATAAATGAGGCCCAATGTATAATTTTTTTAAATAATTTATTTGTATGTCACTGCTGCAAATAAGTATCTGACCCCTTACCAACCAGCAAGAATTCTGGCTCACACAGACCTGTTAATTCTTCTTTAAGAAGTCCTCTCTGCACTCTTTACCTGTATTAATGGCAGCTGTTTGAACTTGTTACCTGTATAAAAGACATCAACCAATCAATCAATCAATTTTTTTATATAGCGCCAAATCACAACAAACAGTTGCCCCAAGGCGCTTTATATTGTAAGGCAAGGCCATACAATAATTATGTAAAACCCCAACGGTCAAAACGACCCCCTGTGAGCAAGCACTTGGCTACAGTGGGAAGGAAAAACTCCCTTTTAACAGGAAGAAACCTCCAGCAGAACCAGGCTCAGGGAGGGGCAGTCTTCTGCTGGGACTGGTTGGGGCTGAGGGAGAGAACCAGGAAAAAGACATGCTGTGGAGGGGAGCAGAGATCGATCACTAATGATTAAATGCAGAGTGGTGCATACAGAGCAAAAAGAGAAAGAAACAGTGCATCATGGGAACCCCCCAGCAGTCTACGTCTATAGCAGCATAACTAAGGGATGGTTCAGGGTCACCTGATCCAGCCCTAACTAGAAGCTTTAGCAAAAAGGAAAGTTTTAAGCCTAATCTTAAAAGTAGAGAGGGTGTCTGTCTCCCTGATCTGAATTGGGAGCTGGTTCCACAGGAGAGGAGCCTGAAAGCTGAAGGCTCTGCCTCCCATTCTACTCTTACAAACCCTAGGAACTACAAGTAAGCCTGCAGTCTGAGAGCGAAGCGCTCTATTGGGGTGATATGGTACTACGAGGTCCCTAAGATAAGATGGGACCTGATTATTCAAAACCTTATAAGTAAGAAGAAGAATTTTAAATTCTATTCTAGAATTAACAGGAAGCCAATGAAGAGAGGCCAATATGGGTGAGATATGCTCTCTCCGTCTAGTCCCCGTCAGTACTCTAGCTGCAGCATTTTGAATTAACTGAAGGCTTTTTAGGGAACTTTTAGGACAACCTGATAATAATGAATTACAATAGTCCAGCCTAGAGGAAATAAATGCATGAATTAGTTTTTCAGCATCACTCTGAGACAAGACCTTTCTGATTTTAGAGATATTGCGCAAATGCAAAAAAGCAGTCCTACATATTTGTTTAATATGCGCTTTGAATGACATATCCTGATCAAAAATGACTCCAAGATTTCTCACAGTATTACTAGAGGTCAGGGTAATGCCATCCAGAGTAAGGATCTGGTTAGACACCATGTTTCTAAGATTTGTGGGGCCAAGTACAATAACTTCAGTTTTATCTGAGTTTAAAAGCAGGAAATTAGAGGTCATCCATGTCTTTATGTCTGTAAGACAATCCTGCAGTTTAGCTAATTGGTGTGTGTCCTCTGGCTTCATGGATAGATAAAGCTGGGTATCATCTGCGTAACAATGAAAATTTAAGCAATACCGTCTAATAATACTGCCTAAGGGAAGCATGTATAAAGTGAATAAAATTGGTCCTAGCACAGAACCTTGTGGAACTCCATAATTAACTTTAGTCTGTGAAGAAGATTCCCCATTTACATGAACAAATTGTAATCTATTAGACAAATATGATTCAAACCACCGCAGCGCAGTGCCTTTAATACCTATGGCATGCTCTAATCTCTGTAATAAAATTTTATGGTCAACAGTATCAAAAGCAGCACTGAGGTCTAACAGAACAAGCACAGAGATGAGTCCACTGTCCGAGGCCATAAGAAGATCATTTGTAACCTTCACTAATGCTGTTTCTGTACTATGATGAATTCTAAAACCTGACTGAAACTCTTCAAATAGACCATTCCTCTGCAGATGATCAGTTAGCTGTTTTACAACTACCCTTTCAAGAATTTTTGAGAGAAAAGGAAGGTTGGAGATTGGCCTATAATTAGCTAAGATAGCTGGGTCAAGTGATGGCTTTTTAAGTAATGGTTTAATTACTGGCACCTTAAAAGCCTGTGGTACATAGCCAGCTAACAAAGATAGATTGATCATATTTAAGATCGAAGCATTAAATAATGGTAGGGCTTCCTTGAGCAGCCTGGTAGGAATGGGGTCTAATAAACATGTTGATGGTTTGGATGAAGTAACTAATGAAAATAACTCAGACAGAACAATCGGAGAGAAAGAGTCTAACCAAATACCGGCATCACTGAAAGCAGCCGAAGATAACGATACGTCTTTGGGATGGTTATGAGTAATTTTTTCTCTAATAGTTAAAATTTTGTTAGCAAAGAAAGTCATGAAGTCATTACTAGTTAAAGTTAATGGAATACTCAGCTCAATAGAGCTGTGACTCTTTGTCAGCCTGGCTACAGTGCTGAAAAGAAACCTGGGGTTGTTCTTATTTTGTTCAATTAGTGATGAGTAGAAAGATGTCCTAGCTTTACGGAGGGCTTTTTTATAGAGCAACAGACTCTTTTTCCAGGCTAAGTGAAGATCTTCTAAATTAGTGAGACGCCATTTCCTCTCCAACTTACGGGTTATCTGCTTTAAGCTACGAGTTTGTGAGTTATACCACGGAGTCAGGCACTTCTGATTTAAAGCTCTCTTTTTTAGAGGAGCTACAGCATCCAAAGTTGTCTTCAATGAGGATGTAAAACTATTGACGAGATACTCTATCTCACACATGAGAGTGTGATAACATAATCTCTGTCAGTGCTGTCCATTGGTGGCCACCAGATCTTGGCTTTGAAAATGAAACTAACTGATAAACTCATTTGTAATTTTAATCACACCTGCTCCTAATTTTCATCATCTAGCCAACATCCAATGGCAATCTATAAGGTGGCAGTGTTGAGCAGGTTGTACACAATAAAATCACCAGTGTAAAACTAATCCTGACAGTGTTAATTTGGTCCAATTGCTAGTGGTCCACTGCTAGTGAACATATGGTCCAACTAGTTGGACCATATGTTCACACTGGCAGTGTTAATTTAACACTGGCATATCTGAAGCATATTTTTTTAAACAAAACAAAGATGGTTTCTGGATTTAAGTAGCAGATAAAAGTTTATCAAATTTTGGACAGTTGATATTATTTATTATTTTTGAATTATTGTGCTAGCAAACTAGAGGAGGTTGACTTATTTATTTATCAAGCTTTTTATTTACTTATTGTATTTTATGGGATACATGACTAGGATGTTCCAAAGATGAGAAATAGGAGGATTATTTTGAGGGTTGTTTTTTTAATTATTAGTTCACCTGACACCAGCCGACTGGTTTTGTCTATCATTGCATTCTAAGTCAAAGGTGTAAATCCTTACATCCTAATTAATTAGTGGTGTTGTATGCTAAACATGCAATTACATTGGCGGTGGGGACAGTTAACTACAACAGGGAATAAAATTAACCTGAGACTTCAAGTGGGTAGGTTGACGATGACTAAATTAGTGAGACTCCATTTCCTCTCCAACTTACGGGTTATCTGCTTTAAGCTACGAGTTTGTGAGTTATACCACGGAGTCAGACACTTCTGATTTAAAGCTCTCTTTTTCAGAGGAGCTACAGCATCCAAAGTTGTCTTCAATGAGGATGTAAAACTATTGACGAGATACTCTATCTCCCTTACAGAGTTTAGGTAGCTACTCTGCACTGTGTTGGTAGTCTGGGAGCAGGCACCGTCTCTACGGGGATGGGGTAATGAGGGGATGGCAGGGGGAGAGAAGCTGCAGAGAGGTGTGTAAGACTACAACTCTGCTTCCTGGTCCCAACCCTGGATTGTCACGGTTTGGAGGATTTAAGAAAATTAGCCAGATTTCTAGAAATGAGAGCTGCTCCATCCAAAGTGGGATGGATGCCATCTCTCCTAACAAGACCAGGTTTTCCCCAGAAGCTTTGCCAATTATCTATGAAGCCCACCTCATTTTTTGGACACCACTCAGACAGCCAGCAATTCAAGGAGAACATGCGGCTAAACATGTCACTCCCGGTCTGATTGGGGAGGGGCCCAGAGAAAACTACAGAGTCCGACATCTGTTCACACACTCAGTCAATCACACTCCAACCTGTCCACCACAGCAAAGACGAAAGAGCTGTCTAAGGACACCAGGGACAAAACTGTAGACCTGCACAAGGCTGGGATGGACTACAGGACAACAGGCAAGCAGCTTGGTAGAAGACAACTGTTTGAGAGCACTGAAGAGCATTGAAGATGGGTCATGGCTGGTTCTTCCAGCATGACAATGACGCCAAACACACAGCCAGGGCAACTAAGGATGGGCTCCGTAAGAAGCATTTCAAGGTCCTGGAGTGGCCTGGCCAGTCTCCAGACATGAACTCAATAGAAGATCTTTGGAGGGAACTGAAACTCCAAACCTGAAAGATTTGGAGAAGATCTGTATTGAGGAGTGGAGCAAAATCCCTGCTGCAGTGTGTGAAAACCTGGTGAAAAACTACATGAAACATCTGACCTCTGTAATTGCAAACAAAGGCTATTGTACCAAATATTAACATGAAATACTTACACTCAACAAAAATATAAATGCAACACTTTTGGTTTTGCTCCCATTTTGTATGAGATGAACTCAAAGATCTAAAACTTTTTCCACATACACAATATCACCATTTCCCTCAAATATTGTTCACAAACCAGTCTAAATCTGTGATAGTGAACACTTCTCCTTTGCTGAGATAATCCATCCCACCTCACAGGTGTGCCATACCAAGATGCTGATTAGACACCATGATTAGTGCACAGGTGTGCCTTAGACTGCCCACAATAAAAGGCCACTCTGAAAGGTGCAGTTTTGTTTTATTGGGGGAGGATACCAGTCAGTATCTGGTGTGACCACCATTTGCCTCATGCAGTGCAACACATCTCCTTCGCATAGAGTTGATCAGGTTGTCAATTGTGGCCTGTGGAATGTTGGTCCACTCCTCTTCAATGGCTGTGTGAAGTTGCTGGATATTGGCAGGAACTGGTACACACTGTCATATATGCCGGTCCAGAGCATCCCAAACATGCTCAATGGGTGACATGTCCGGTGAGTATGCCGGCCATGCAAGAACTGGGACATTTTCAGCTTCCAAGAATTGTGTACAGATCCTTGCAACATGGGGCCGTGCATTATCCTGCTGCAACATGAGGTGATGTTCTTGGATGTATGGCACAACAATGGGCCTCAGGATCTCGTCACAGTATCTCTGTGCATTCAAAATGCCATCAATAAAATGCACCTGTGTTCTTCGTCCATAACAGACGCCTGCCCATACCATAACCCCACCGCCACCATGGGCCACTCGATCCACAACATTGACATCAGAAAACCGCTCACCCACACAACGCCACACACGCTGTCTGCCATCTGCCCTGGACAGTGTGAACCGGGATTCATCCATGAAGAGAACACCTCTCCAACGTGCCAAACGCCAGCGAATGTGAGCATTTGCCCACTCAAGTCGGTTACGACGACGAACTGGAGTCAGGTCGAGACCCCGATGAGGACGACGAGCATGCAGATGAGCTTCCCTGAGACGGTTTCTGACAGTTTGTGCAGAAATTCTTTGGTTATGCAAACCGATTGTTTCAGCAGCTGTCCGAGTGGCTGGTCTCAGGCGATCTTGGAGGTGAACATGCTGGATGTGGAGATCCTGGGCTGGTGTGGTTACACGTGGTCTGCGGTTGTGAGGCTGGTTGGATGTACTGCCAAATTCTCTGAAATGCCTTTGGAGATGGCTTATGGTGAAGAAATGAACATTCAATACACTAGCAACAGCTCTGGTTGACATGCCAATTGCACGCTCCCTCAAATCTTGCGACATCTGTGGCATTGTGCTGTGTGATAAAACTGCACCTTTCAGAGTGGCCTTTTATTGTGGGCAGTCTAAGGCACACCTGTGCACTAATCATGGTGTCTAATCAGCATCTTGATATGGCACACCTGTGATGTTGTGAAAGTGTTGGAACACGGACCCACAACAGGGGGCGCAAATGAACGGACAGTGGAGGAAGTCAAATAGCACTTTTACTGTTGTGAAATAAGCACAACAAGCACGACAGATCACAATAGAAAATAATAAAGTCAATTCACAAAGGTGTCCTGTGGGCAGGCTCGAAGATAGAAGACGTCTGTCCAAAGCAGAACCGGAACCACACGATTTCCTCCGCCACCGAACCCCGGGGATACTGGAGCCGCCAAGTCCCGAACTCCCAGGTGGCCACTGCCTCCGCTTGTCGGATCTGGTACTGCTGGCGAGGAACAAAAACAGTTAGATGTGGGTGCGTTTGCACCCAGCAACACGGATGGTGAAAAAAACCACCTCCACCTCTTGTCAGGAAAATGTGAGTACTTATCAAAAAGGGTTCAGTACAGTCTTCAGCTGCAAGTACTCACCAACCACTGTCAAAACACAAGCAACAAAGTCACTGTCTGAAAGACAACACAACGGCTGAGTTCGTTACCTCCTCGGTAGAACGATATCTCGGCAAAGAGGTGGAGATGACGTCTTGCTGATATACCGATGCAGATCAGATGAGTGGTGACAGCTGTCATAGGTGATGAGTGTCAGCTGTCACCCCGGCTGCTCCTGTGAGACGGCAGCGCCCTCTGGTGCCTGGAGCCCGCACTCCAGGCAGGGTGCCCTCTGGTGGTGGTGGGCCAGCAGTACCTCCTCCTCAGCGGCCCACACAACATGTGAGGTGGGATGGATTATCTCAGCAAAGGAAAAGTGCTCACTATCACAGATTTAGAATGGTTTGTGAACAAAACCAAAACCAAAAGTGTTGCGTTTATATTTTTGTTGAGTGTGTGTGTATATATATATATATATATATATATATATATATATATATATATATGTTTTTACAAACTCTCTTTCTGCAGCATCCCAAAGAAATAAAACACCAAAGAAGTCAGAATAATGTCTTCTTGTGTGTGACAAGGAAATTTTAAAGCTGATCCAGCATGTTGACTGAAGTGTGCCACTGTATGCACAAACCCTCCACTGAGGAATGGTATCATTTTCTCGGCAGAGATAACAGCATTCACAGGTGTACACAATGCTCTCATCTTAAATAACACTAAGTCCTAAATGTCTAGCATGTACACTATCTACATCTGCATTTTTATCCAAAACTTTTTCTTGCACATGCTTGTATGTACACTCAGTCGCTCAAAACTCTGAGGGCCAATTTGTCAGTCAGAGCCAGGGTTAACAACCCGTGTGACAACATGGAGGAAAGTGAATCAGGTTATCACATACAAACCCCTAAAACTGTTGTGGTCAACCTTTGCCCTTGCCCTGTCTGTCCTTTTGTGTGTTGTTTTCCCTCCAGGTGGTGTGCTGCAGAGCCGAGGAACACCTGAGATTCATCAACTCCTCGCACCTGTGATTCATGAGCTCCTGATTTTGAGCGGGCTACTTAAACCCCGGCTTTGAGCTCAGTCCTTGCCAGATTCTATCGATGCTTCCATGCTTCATGCCGCTGCTGTGGAATAAATAAAAAATAAAAACCAGCTGGTACCTGTGGAACCACATCGCAGCCGGAGCCACAGAGGAGGCTGCAGCCAGAGCCGTTCGTGCATGCGCAACTCCTGCAGAAAGCATTTTGAGCCATCTAAAAAGGTAATTATTTGTCATGTTTACATTGTCTTGGCTTGATAAAACAGTTGTGTTCTTTCCTTCTTGTGTGCAGTTGTTAAAGTATGTTTATAACAGATTTAACGTCTTGTTATAATCCTTCAGACGAGCTGTGCTCTAATGCGATCCGCTGACGTCACCACTCGCTCTGTTCACTTTTTCTTTACTCCACTTGACAAGCTGAATGTAGTGGTGGAGATTAGATTGTGCAACATAGCATGACATTTGTGCGTGAAAACTTTTTTGAACATTTCAAAACTCTCTGTGCGCAACAGCACGCACCGGCGCCCCTCTGGTGTCCTGTCTATACCCGTTAAAGACAAGTTTACTCTACAGCACGACACAGGTTGTGCTTTTGCGTGAATCAAAGGCATGCTCATGTCAGTGGGCCTTAACTCCGAAACATGGTTCCGTTTGCACTGCAACACCCGGGTTTCCACCGCTCCGAGTGGGCCCTGTCTCAGCTCTGCAGGCATCATCACCAGCTTCAGCATTATTATTCCTTTTTTTTCCTCATTATTGTAAATAAATCTCCTTTCTTTCACACCTGTTCTCGTCATTGCTCCCAGCATTTGAGTTCATCGCCTGACCGATCCGGTCCCATCTAGACCGCTAAACATAAGAGAAATGTTTTCACACCCAAAATGTGTTTCAACAGCACAGACCATGGATGAAGATGCTGTACCCAAAAGACATTAACATACGCAAACTCCAAAATTAAAATAACTGACAGCATAAAAAACATAAAAACACAACGGGTGCCATACATTCTGGTACTAATATACGGTAAACACTGATTTCATGATGTAAAGTACAAAAAAATACCTTATATCAAAATGTGTTGTACATCAAAGAGATTCATCCATTATTTTATTTTATTTATCATAGGAGCGGATTCTTGCTGGGGCACCTTTCAAGTCATACAAACATGCAGTACATATAGATATCAAAATATTACTGGTCAATTTGGATGCAGTTTACTTTAAATTTTATTGGATCCACAAGGTATCTGTGAGCGTCTGTGATGGTCACATTAGGCAGAGAGTGTCTACATTACAGCTGACTCAAATAAAACCACACCCTCAGTATTCTGTGCAGTTCATTTAATAAAAAGATGAAACTCAAAGTAGTTTGCATCAAACCCTCACAAATCCTTCTGCTGGTCCTGCTTCCTGACTTTTAAGCCTGCTGGAGCATGAAAATGAACAATAATGCCAATGTAGGAGGTTTGTTTTTGACAATGCAATGCCATTGGATTCTTTTGTAGACCTCATACTGGTATCAGCGCCCACCTGTGTCAAAGTATGTATCAGAACCCAGGTGACAAAAGCATCGGATTCTCCAAGGCACCGCGGCGCTCAAAGCCCAATGGTACACTGGCTGCTCTGCTGCGAGGCACTTGGTAGTTTCTCTAATAATCTAACCAGCATGTGTTTATCTTTGTTGGACCAGGTTGTGTGGAGGAAGCAGTCGGAAAACGAAGGCAGACAAAATCCTGACAGCCTGGATGTGACGAGCACACAAAATCCAGAGGGACTGCCGGCATTTGTGGAACTGTGTGCATCTGAGACAGAAGTGGCAGCAACACAACTTATGCCAACATGAGTTATGGGTGGACATACACAGACACAAAACATTTAATAGCCAAAAAAAGAAAGAAACTCTCTCCAAGGCTTCATTATGTCGAATGTGTTCAACGTTAATCTTGCCCTTTGGGGACGTTTGCTGTTGTGTTAATTACACACCACTAGGAGCCCTCATTAACACACATTCAAATATACCCCCCCAACACACACACACACACACACACACACACACACACACACACACACACACACACACACACACACACACACACACACACACACACACACACTACAGAATATGTATAATTCACAATGGTTGCAGAGAACAGAGATGCAGGTTAAGTAAGACAGCCCAGTCTGAGAAAAATAAAATAAGGCATTCATACAGAGTGTGGCCATTTAGTAGCAGCCTAAGGTCAAACCATCTTGCACACCTTTAATGACCAGCATGCAAGTGTGCAGAGAGATTCACAAACCCGAGTGGCAGGCTTAATCATCACAGCTGTGCAGAACCCTTCCACAGGTTCCAAAACAGTAAAGCAAACAGCAAAAATCATACACACACACACACACACACACACACACACACACACACACACACACACACACACACACACACACACACACACACACACACACACACACACAAAATAAATCACAGACTCTTTTACTACTCATCTTATCCACCTGTTACCTGCTTTCTCATAGTCCGATGCTTCCTGGATTTTTTATACAGAGGACCAAAACTTTCAATCATGCAACTGATTGCATGATTGAATGCAGTAGAAAGGGAAACAGAAAAAAAAACAAAACAACAACAACAATAACTACAACAACAAAAAAACACAAGCATCCGTTCAATTCATTCATGATCTGAAAATCCCTACTGCTATTAAACCAACCGATAAACCCATCAGCACACCGGTGAAAACATAACCACCTTTGCAGAAGTAATAAAATAAAACTTTTTTATGTGGCATCTTTGGCTCATTTCCCAGATTAAAGCAGAGTGAAGTAAAGCAGTGTGTTCTGTGCCCAGAGAAGGACTCCTGGAGGGTAGACCACCTACGTCCATGAAAAGTAATGGGATACACTGTGACCCTTATGGACCTGAGATTCTCCAGCTCACACCTCACTGTGGGAACTCGAACTTCATTATGGGGGAGCTTCACACATCCAATTATATGTAGTTACAGAAACAGCTATAGCACATTTGGAAAAAAGATGTGTAGCTTTTCCTTGGTATAAAATGCTCCAGGTCTTTGAGGACAAGTGAGAGTCGGGAATAGTTCCAAGCTGAACTACCTTGCTGTATGCAGTAGTTAAGTATGAAAATTTAGACAAATTGAAACATGTTTCATGTTTCGTTTCGACCAGGTGATCTGGTGATTGGTCGCACTGTGGTTTAGTGGTTAGCAGTGTTGCCTCACAGCAGGAAGATGGCGGGATCGCTTCCCACTTGGGGCCTTTCTTCCGCATCCAAAGATTGGCAGGTTAGGTGAACTGGAAACGTTAAATTGACCATAGGTGAGGGTATGAGTGAGTTTGTCTGTCTGTGTCCTTAGATAAGCACTTCATCAACAGTACACTGTCCCACTCTTCAGAGCTGTAAATGATTACTGCCCTGCGAAGTACTGTAGTACCCTGCAATAGACTGGCATCCCTTTCAGGGGAGTGGTAGACTCTCATCTGCTTCAAGCTGCGGTATCCAGGGATAAGCACAGGCACCAGTGGGTCTCAGGGCCTATACTGGACTTACATAATTTTTATTTTCCTGCAAATATGGTGAAGGAAATTTATATGCTAATATATGACAGTAGAAAGTATGATTACTATAACAGAGGTGGTATGAAACTTTCTCAATACAGTTCTTTCATCTGATGTCTCCATTTCATTGTTGTTGAACTCTAATGAAAATGAAATATGTTCTCTCCATTTGTATCAGACAGAAACTATCCAATGCATTTCCCTCCTTAGTGTGATTAAAATTAAAATCCAGCTATATCAATCCTCAAAGGTTAATTTGTCTAACACAGTATGTCTAGGTGTCTTTCCATCCTGGGGATGTCCGCAGCCTCAGAAAGGTTAATAAGCTGCTTTACATCTGCTGTAAATGGATTGAGAAGAAGTTGGGAAGGTGAAAAGAAAGGCCAGGAGAGCAGACAGACCTTAATGCAAATCAACACAGTCAAAGAAATGTCTCGCCTTAAAAACCACTGGCTTCCTTACTTAACAGTCTCTTGACATGACTGGACTGGTCCTTTCCATGCATCCAAGCATTTATACACAGACTTGACTTTAGTCAGCCCTCATGTAGCTTTGAACAACTGGGGTCAGAGTTCAGAACAGAATGTGGTGATAATAAAACACCTACTGAATATATTGTTCGACGGCCTGCCTGCCCATTGTGGGGTTTAATGCCAGTGAGCCAGTAGATCAGTCAAACCTTACTGAATTAGCTGTATGTGTGTAAAGGTGCACTGACACATGCATAACTTTGATTCACGCACTTGCGTGCACGTCGTTGTGATGATCCCACCCGCTATGTTCCCAGTTGGACACCTTATATGAAATACGCTGCTTATATAAAATAATTATTTCATAGTGGATTAATCATTTTCTATGCAAGTTGTCTGTTAAAAATGGTTCTAATTGCTTCCTGAATCATAGAGGTGTGCGCGCTTAATGAGCTGGAGAAAGTATTTGGAGTCATCTAAAAAGGCAATTATTTGTCATGTTTACATCGTCATAGCTTGGTAAAATAGTTGCATTTTCTTTCCTTCTTGTCTGCAGCTGTAAAAGTATGTTTATGATAGATTTAACATCTTGTTATAATCCTTCAGACAAGCTGCGCTCTGATTTGGTCCGCTGATGCAACCACTCACTCTTTTCACTTCTTTACTCCACTTGACGAGCTGCACATTGTGTTGGCGAGCAGATCACGCCAAGTAGCAAGACATTTATGCGTGAAGGATTTTTTGAATTCTCTTTGCATAATTGCACATGGCGGCACCCCTCTCACGTTCAGTCTGCACCCATTAAAGACGAGTTTACTTTCCTCCTACAAGTGCGTGAATCAAAGTCATGCATGTGCCAGTGCACCATAAGGAACTAGAAGTGCAACAGTTTGTTGGACAAAGTATGTGACCTACTTCAAAATAACTGCATGCAAACGTTTGAATATTCTATGTGAACAGGCAAAAACCCATATAATGGAAAACAATAAGAGACAACTGGGAGTTGAAAAGTGCCACAAACATACTTGCATTTCTGATCATGAGAGATAATGTGGCTCTTAATATGGAAGGATCGTGGATGGCCAGGGGCAACAGATGTAGGACGGAAAACACACACTGACACTCAGCCAAGCAACCCCAAAGATAACACATTATTATAATTCTTCTTACTGTTGTTGTTAAAACAAGGTCAACAGACAATGTGCAAACACAAAAAGACCAAATGCTATATGCAATGTCGCCATGGCTCCAACAGCAACAATACAACACAGAGAGCCATATGAATTACTGTCATGTGATAGTAAAAATTTTACAAATCATATTTTAATTTCACTATTTAGTTGATTTCAGGGACACCTATGCCCTTTTTCAACAAGACAATGCAAAACCACTTTCTACACACATTACAAAGGCTTGGCTGCAGAGGAAGATGCTACAGATACTAGACTGGCCTGCCAGCAATCCTGATGTGTCCCTTACAGAGAATGTTTGGAGCATTTTTAAATGACAAATGAAAAAAATGACAGATGATAGATGAAATGTCACGTACTGTTGCACACCTTAAGATGTGTTTGCACGATGAATGGGTCAAAATAAACCATGGCACACTTAATCATTTGGTATCCTCAAGGCCAAAATGTTTTAGTGTCATGAAATGCTTTTGGGTCTCTGTTTTTTTCTGGAATGTGTTTCAAGTCTTAAATACAGGAATGGATGCATATTAAATGAAATTAAGTTAACCACACAAAACATGAAATATATCTTGGGTTTATATGGTCTGCAATGAAATAAAAGTCAAAGTAAATGTAAGACTCACTGTGGCTTTTTTTATGTCCATGGGCTAGAGAGATGACTAGAGTGATGCTGTGGCCACAGCATCACTGGTTCAATCTCCTATTAGATCAGGAAATCACTTGGTCAGGTGTACTTTTATAAAATAACAAGTGGATTACAAGTATAAAATAAAAGATGTAAAAGTTTATTACTCTTAAAGTATATCTGTAAGTGTATTTTTATAAGCAAAAAACATGGACCAGTTTGTTCCCAAGAACTACTGAAACAGTCCACTTACAAGTATATTATAAAATATACTTAGGAAAAAAAAACTTGAGATAAGATTATTTAATAAACTTCACATGAACTTTTTTGAACTTTTTTGAAAGGGAACCCAGAATGTGTTATCGTCTGGTTTTACTTGTGTCACTGAGCTCAGTTGTGTCTGAGTTACTTACATCACATCACCTTGACTATACTTTACACTTATGGGGTGATGTGTGTTCCTATTGTATATAAAGGTGTGGATTCAAGGTAAATATTGAGACAGTCATTGTCTCTGACCATTAAACATGTTCAGGAGAATGGAATGTCTCCCTGTTGACTGTAAGCAGTGAATAGTATATTACGTAAGACGGAGCAGTGATTTATACAGAGGAAGATTTTTTTTTTTCCTCAAAGAGATTCTTCTTTTTTTTTTCCCTGAACATGAACAAAAGAAGATTCTTGTTCTGCAAGTCAACAAGTTTTACATTCTAGCCTCCTTGATTTAACAATTCCCCAACAATGTCGCTCTGTTTTTGTTTGTTTTGTTTTTCCTTCTGTGGATCACAATGTGTAATCAGACTGATCTGTCTACCTTACTCTCTCGTTCCCTCATCTCAACCTTTTCTGTATGTGCAGTAAATTACTTTGCGGTGGCGTCGGATGTCATGATTGTTTATATTCAAGGAGGTACCATCTTGAACACGCAGGACTCTGATTGTTTACCCATCCTGCGTGTGACATCATGGTTGTTCTCTCCCCTCAGTGCTCCTTCTGCCTCCTCTCCATCCCATTCCAACCAGATTGGCTGTGGGAGTGTCACCTGCTGGCCCACTTGTAGTCGCGAACCAATTCCACCAAAGGCGTTCAAAGCCAAATTAAACTTAATAGCATGTAACAAACTCAGCAGGTCACTGTGCACTGACAAGCATTACGTTAACCAGAAGCAGAATGGTGCTTCTGCGCATTTATTTATCTGAATGGAAATCATGAGGTGACATTCAGCTTCATCCAGAAAACACTCTGAGAGACTGAACTCTATATAAAACTGAGATACTTGTAAAAAAATTAATTAAAAAAAATTGCACCAAATTCTGTTAGCATGGCCAACAGAGTTTGGATTAAATTTCATTAAACATACTCAACAAGCTCATCAGAGGAGATGGCTCTGTCCTGAAGTTGAACTGGAGTCAGCATTGGAGGTGTCAGAGAAGAGGATGGTGAGGAAACTCCTCAGCATCCCGAGCATGACACACCGCATGACACACTGGCATTCTGTCAGAGCACCTTCAGCCATAAACTGAATCCACCGAGGGGCACCACAGAACACCACAGGAGGTCGTTCCTGCCTGTGGCAATCAAACTGTATAATTCCTCCCCCTTCTGAAGGATGAATGCATAATGAACAGAGTTATTAAGAGTGATTCAGTTACTCAGTTATGTCCAATATTATCAAACATCTTGTGCAAGTGTCATCCAGTCATTTCATATAAATTTGGTGTACTTATTGTAAAAAACAAAGGGAAAAAAGAAAATATTGTTCATCGTTTACTCTTTACTCTGGCAAAATAATTTCCTTCAGGATAAATAAAGTTGATCTTATCATATTACAAGCATATCATATGTCTGAACTGTAACGTCTTCAAAACAACAAGTATATTTAATATAACAATTACCAACCACTGCTTAGAGAAAGTGGATCAAAAGGTCCTGGAATAAACAGCAGCTGGGAGTGAAAAATTAAGCTGCATAACTTGTTAAAAGAATGTTGCAGGTAAGAGAAGAATATATTTGTGTAAAGTTCATCACAAAAGTAGACATGTTGACCTTTTTTGGAGGGGGCTTGGATCAGTATTGACCACCAGCAAACATTGAATGTCAAAATATGTTTAATTATGTAGGAATCCAAAATCTTCAGGTTTAGAGGTTGACCAGCCCACTGGCCCACTTGCCCACTGCAAATTCTCTTCGGTTGGATCAGTTCACCTCATTTCTTTCCTGGCTGAAATCAATCATTTCAGAAAATGATTGGTCCTGGTCTTGGTTTGGTCCCGTAAATTTGAAATGTTTCAGGGCCCCACAGGCAAATATGCAAAAATTCATTTTGTCTGGCTCTGCTGCAACAGAGGACAAGGCAGGATTTTCTTTTTCTTTCTTTTAAACATTTTGCACAAAGACACACTTGTCTTTCTTTTGGTTTGAACATAATCTTGGGTCTTTTTACAAAGGGAAAAATTATATATAATTGGAGTACTTTTATTCATGCATTCAATAATTTTCTAAACCAGCTTATTCCAGTTAGCAGTCACTGTGGGGGGGGGGGGGGGGGGGTGCACACCTTGGACAGGGAATCATTCACGTTGTAATTTCAAAGTACTCGTACTTTTCCAAAAGTCTCAAATTGGCAACTACGAGGTTTATTAGAAAACTAACCGGCAGTTTTTTCACATGTGTCGGTGACGTCATCCACCTGTGGGCAGGCTTTGAGTGAGCACTGGTCCAGCCCTCTCGGCTGAAATCCTTTGTCTGAGACGCTGGAGACGGCGCGCGTTGCTTTATCAAAATTTTTTCAGGACCTGTGAGGGATATCCGAGTGGACACTATTGGAGAAATTCAGCTAGTTCTCGGTGAAAAGTTTAACGGCTGATGAGAGATTGTGGCGTTTCTTTCGCTTTAAGGACAGCTCACAAAGCGGATCGGCACAGCGCGGTCAGAGGTGGCATCCGTCTGGCTGTTTCGAGCTGAAAACATCCTAATTTAAGGCTCTGTTCACCCAGGTCGTCGTCAGAGAACAGAGAAGTTTCAGAAGAAGTCGGCATGAGGAGTTTATGCGGACATTCCACTGTTAAAGGCGATTTTGTAATGAAAGAACGTGCGGGCAAATTCACCGAGTCGGTTCCATGACGACAACGCAAATCCGTCTGCGCCACGACAGGAAAAACACCTCTGTGTTGAAAACCATTTGTAAAATTCAGGCGGCTTTTGATGGCTTTCAACAAGTGAGTATCTGAGAAATTGTTTAACAGCTGGGCATGTTCCAACTTGTCCATTAAGGTTTCCAATGGAGGTGTTTTTCCTGTCGCGACCCCCCGCGGTCGGGTCCGGCCCGACATGCGAATCTGCCCGCACGTTCTTTCATTACAAAATCTCCTTTAACAGTGGAACGTCCGCATAAACTCCTCATGCTGACCTCTTCTGAAACTTCTCTGTTCTCTGATGACGACCTGGGTGAACAGAGCCTGAAATGTGGAAGTTTTTAGCTTGAAACAGCGAGACGACGCCGCCTCGGAGCGCAGATCGCCGTCAGGCACCGTGGGCCATCCTTAAAGCGACACTTACAGACCAAAATCTCTCATCAGCCGTTAAAATTTTTACCGAAAACCAGCTGAATTTATCGAATGGTGTCCACTCAGTTGTGCCTTACAGTTTTTGAAAAAATTTTGATCAAACAAAGCAGCAGCCTCTGAGCCATTCCTAAACAATGAAAAAATCGACGAGAGGGTGGGCCACTCCTCACTCAAAGACTGCCCACAGGCAAATGACGTAACCGACAGTCGTGGAAAAACTCTCGCATGCCCACGAGGGTTCAAGCATGTCAGATGTAATCACACGTGATTCAAATTCATGGTTTTTGAAAAAAATAATAAGGTCAGATACTTTTCTAACAGACCTCGTAAGTGCAAAGGTCCATCCACAGACATTAAAACATAGAGCATTGTAATTTTGGTATGGGATATGCACTCCACATTCTGATGTCTATAATCACGGGGCCAAGTTATTGAAGTTTTGTGTAACGAACCGTCGCAGCGGCATCGTGCACGCCTGAACATCAGCGTGATGTTTCGTGGTTTGCTCATACGAGCTGTTCCGACTGGAGTCACCCTGAGTTGTCCTTTAATGTCTGTGAAATCGCTGTTTTGCGCGCGCGTTCTATGTTCTTGGACAGTCTCCTCTGCTCTCCTTCGTGCTGGCTTTATTTTGTCCGAGACTTTAAACACACATTTTACACTGTGATCCAACTTTTAACTTTGTGTTTGTCTGTTATTAACTGCAAAATCACTTTTTCGAGCTGGTGTTTTGTATAAATGCTCTTCTTGAGTACGAGTCATTGCATCAGTGCGCATAGAGTGAACCTCATCTGATCCATTGACAGGATGTTAAATCTATCATAAACATACTTTTACAGCAGCTCATAAAGAAGGAATGAACATGCAACTGTACCAAGCTATTACAATAAAAAATAGCTACCTTTTATTTTTAAGCTGTTCCAAAATACGTTCTCCACTTCATGGAGCAGGAGAGAGAGAGAGACAAAAAAAAGGGCCAGAGGAAATGGTCCTCTGTGATTCTAGAAGCGATTAGAGGTGTTTTCAACATCCAAACTAAATGTTATATAATGGATTTTCGCTCATATCGGACAAAATATCATGTCCCATCGTAACATATGCCCATTAAAAACCCCTTGCATGTACTGAAGAGAGCAGTATAGACTTGCCCAGTAACAGAGTTATGAAATAAAGTTCAGCACTGACACTCACCGATTCAAGGAAAGTGAGTACCATATTTCCTTGACTAAAAGACCGGTCATTTATTTTTTTCAAACCATGCTCAAACACAGGACGTAAAGGGGCAGGGCATAATTCAAGGCCAGTGATTATTGACAAAATGCTGCTTTTTGCCTTCACTGTAATATGGTGTTAACTTTCACACATATCATTGGGTGTGACGAACCAAACCACTTTAGATCAGAGCCCTCTGCGGGGCTGTGAACCCACACACCTGCTAAACGTCAGCCCATAAAAGGCTGCGATTTGTCACTTTTACATTTTCACTCCTTCTTCTCCCGTCATATTTTAAAAAAATTTTGCAGTGTGCATGCTGATTACATTTCGATCATGGATCAGATAAGATTGGCAGAAAAGTCCACAAATATGACCAACTTCACAACACAAAGTTGGAAAAAGATGCTGAAATTACCCACAATTCATGGAGGAAATTGTACATATCATAACGTTGGTTTGGAGGTTGCTGATTATATGAAGAAGAGGAGCTCGCTGAGGGATAAACTCATTCAGGAAAAGACACTGTTCCTTCTGTAAATTGCATAAAGACGCGAAGGAGAACTTTACAAGGGTAACGCGGACGTCGACATCACCGCATGGCCAGGGAGTTGCAGAAGCATAAATCAGGCTTCAGGATTTTAAGGTACCACTCTGCAGCGGACTTAGAAAATAGACTGACTCAACCAAATGTAACTGTTTTAATGCACGTAATGCTGCGCGCTTATATAAGGCAGGAGTTCATTTTTTCAGATGAAGTTTTGACCCGGTCATTAAATGAGGTAGGGCCAGGCTTTTAAAAGGAAATACATCAGCCTAATTGGTGCTGGGGATTCCCCATAGATCGCTCGGCACCTCGTGACTGTAACTAATCCGTTACATACAGATTTTGCCCATTTTATACATATAATGGATTTTGTCCATTTTATACATATAACAGGTTCTGATTATAATGGACAAAATTCGCTGATCCACCTGAATCCATTATATGCCAGTTTTACTGTACTAAGAATTTAAGCAGCCATTGTAGCATATGGAAATTCAAAGTATTACTGAGAGAAATGTTTGAAGTTTTGCTCAATGGTGAAGATGAAAATCCCTAACACACTACAAAAATAACTATGAAATGAGGTTTCTGAAATACAGTGTTGACAACTTTGTAATATGTAATGCAGAAATATTGGCAATCACAAGAACCTGTCAGCTCAAATCATCTGGGGCAGTGTTCATGGAGAAAAGCGAAATAAAAGATTTAGATACATGAGGGTTATTTATTTTTGATGGCAAATTTTGATGAACACTACAAGGTACCTGAACACACATTAAAGTTAGCAGGGAGTAGACTTGGGAGACAGTAGCGGCAGGTATCAAAGAAAGCTAATATTCACAGGGCTAAAGTTAAAGTGCAGAGTGATAGCCAGAATGGCTCTCATCTGAGAAGAGAAGATTAAAATCAGTGGGACATCACAGCTTGGTAATATTAAGTAGGAACAAGAGGAAGGCTCTTTCCCTCCCTCTCTCTCTCTGTCTCTCTCTCTCTCACACACACACACACACACACACACACACACACACGCGCGCGCAATATAGTCTCATACAATAAACCAATTACTTGTCATTAATATTTAAGGACTTAATTTCCATTCATATGTGATATATTAAAAACATGCAGGGATGAGCAAGGAAAAGGGCTGACCCCGAGAAATTCACAGTGGGCCGGCTGCCCCAAACAGAGAGAAATGAGCATCAGGGTGTTTTGTGCTTTATTGAGACAAATGTTTACTGCCTGTGCCAGCAATTAGAAAAACTGCTTGCCTACAAAAATAACGAAAACGACACAATTTGAGGCCTGTCTCTTCTAAATTGGGACATTGTCATCTGTGGTTTGCTCAACATCGTAATGGACATTTCATATAAAATGCTAGATTTAGAACCTTTTTCATGATTCCAGTTTCTCCATTGCTGCACAATGTCTGCTTCCGAGCTTGTAAAAAAAAGAGTTTATTACAATTTAGACATTTTATGATCAAGGTGAAAAACCTGGTAAAGTGCTGGCATGGCACAAACAACTACAGAACAAAATACAATTGTTGTTGTCCATTTCTCTGGTCTCATTTATTCGGGGTCGCCACAGCGGATATAGCCAGATCCACATTAATATTTGGCACATGTTTTAGGAGAAACACACACAGCCCCTGGTGTTCTGAAGATGTCTGCCATCCAAGTACTAACCAGGCCCCACTCTGCTTAAGTTCTGAGATCTGTTGGGATCAGGCTGACACATAACAGACTGACTGCTACTTCACTACAAAACAATAATAAGGAAAATATTGTAGAACTAAATGAAAATAAATGCAACCTTCAAGAAATTGTACAAAAAGGTTTAAAGCTCAGAAACAGACCTAACACATCAGAATTGAACTATTTTTTGGACAATCCTATTCAAAAGATATCAGGAACAATCGAAGGAGACTTAGAGAAAGATAGAAGTTTACTGGAAATATCTATAGCCATTGAAAGTGTTGAAGGAGGGAAAACCCGTGGACCTGATGGAATACCAATTGAGGTTTACAAAATGTTCAAACATAGACTGATACTACCATTATTAAAAATGTTTAAATAATCTTTTCATAATGGAATCCTTCCCACATCCTTAACAGGAGCACAAATCACTTTGCACACCAAACAATAAATGTGAAAACCTTAGGCCAATTAGCCTTTTATATGAGGACTTCAAAATTTTGAGCAAAATTCTAGTTAGGAGATTTGAGAAAATAATTACAGATATTACTGACAAATATCAGAATGGTTTTGTCCAACACAGGCAAGGTTTCCATAATGTTAGGAGATTTCTAAATATACTATATAAGGTAAAAGGGATGGCAGATACAGCATCACTGTCATTAGATGCAAAAAAGCCTTTGAAAGAGTTTAAAGAGCTTATTTATTTGAGGTCCTCATATATTTTGGTTTTGGAGTAAACTTTAATAAATGGATAAACCTACTTTATACAGAAACATATGCTGAAATTATGACTAATCGTAATAACTCCAAAACCATTATAATGCATAGCGGATACAGAGGACATCCACTATCGCCTCTGCTGTTTACTATGGCTATAGAACCACCGGCAGTGGCTGTAAGAACACATCAAAATATAACAGGTATATCAAGTGGGCAACAGGAACACTGTATGGCTCCATTTGTGGATGATGAAACAAGATTTCTTTAAAATATGGGAAAATCTACACTCAACAAAAATATAAATGCAGCACTTTTGGTTTTGCTCCCATTTTGTATGAGATGAACTCAAAGATCTAAAACTTTTTCCACATACACAATATCACCATTTCCCTCAAATATTGTTCACAAACCAGTCTAAATCTGTGATAGTGAGCACTTCTCCTTTGTTGAGATAATCCATCCCACCTCACAGGTGTGCCATATCAAGATGCTGATTAGACACCATGATTAGTGCACAGGTGTGCCTTAGACTGCCCACAATAAAAGGCCACTCTGAAAGGTGCAGTTTTATCACACAGCACAATGCCACAGATGTTGCAAAATTTGAGGGAGCGTGCAATTGGCATGCTGACACCAGGAATGTCAACCAGAGCTGTTGCTCGTGTATTGAATGTTCATTTCTCTACCATAAGCCATCTCCAAAGGCGTTTCAGAGAATCTGGCAGTACATCCAACCAGCCTCACAACCGCAGACCACGTGTAACCACACAAGCCCAGGACCTCCACATCCAGCATGTTCACCTCCAAGATCATCTGAGACCAGCCACTTGGACAGCTGCTGAAACAATCGGTTTGCATAACCAAAGAATTTCTGCACAAACTGTCAGAAACCATCTCAGGGAAGCTCATCTGCATGCTCGTCGTCCTCATCGGGGTCTCGACCTGACTCCAGTTCGTCATCGTAACCGACTTGAGTGGGCAAATGCTCACATTCGCTGGCGTTTGGCACGTTGGAGAGGTGTTCTCTTCACGGATGAATCCCGGTTCACACTGTCCAGGGCAGATGGCAGACAGCGTGTGTGGCGTCGTGTGGGTGAGCAGTTTTCTGATGTCAATGTTGTGGATCGAGTGGCCCATGGTGGCGGTGGGGTTATGGTATGGGCAGGCGTCTGTTATGGACGAAGAACACAGGTGCATTTTATTGATGGCATTTTGAATGCACAGAGATACCGTGACGAGATCCTGAGGCCCATTGTTGTGCCATACATCCAAGAACATCACCTCATGTTGCAGCAGGATAATGCACGGCCCAATGTTGCAAGGATCTGTACACAATTCTTGGAAGCTGAAAATGTCCCAGTTCTTGCATGGCCGGCATACTCACCGGACATGTCACCCATTGAGCATGTTTGGGATGCTCTGGACCGGCGTATACGACAGCGTGTACCAGTTCCTGCCAATATCCAGCAACTTCGCACAGCCATTGAAGAGGAGTGGACCAACATTCCACAGGCCACAATTGACAACCTGATCAACTCTATGCGAAGGAGATGTGTTGCTCTGCATGAGGCAAATGGTGGTCACACCAGATACTGACTGGTATCCCCCCTATAAAACAAAACTGCACCTTTCAGAGTGGCCTTTTATTGTGGACAGTCTAAGGCACACCTGTGCACTAATCATGGTGTCTAATCAGCATCTTGGTATGGCACACCTGTGAGGTGGGATGGGGAGAAGTGCTCACTATCACAGATTTAGACTGGTTTGTGAACAATATTTGAGGGAAATGGTGATATTGTGTATGTGGAAAAAGTTTTAGATCTTTGAGTTCATCTCATACAAAATGGGAGCAAAACCAAAAGTGTTGCGTTTATATTTTTGTTGAGTGTATTTCTGAATCATGAGATCCATTAATGTATTTGGAAAATCTCAGCCTAAAAACTAAACAAATGTAAATCATCAACAATGTTTGTAGTTTGTAGTCAGTTATAAAGCAAAGCTCCTCCTAAAATGACCACTAAAGTTAAAATTGTAGATTGTTGCACATATCTACATAGGCATTAAAATTGTCCCACAATTAAAAAATATTGTAGCCAGCAACCACAAATCATAAATAAATAAAAAAATATCAGTGGATAGCTTGACACCCATATCAGTGTATACACTAATAGGGAAAATAAATGTCCTTAAGATGAACATACTGCCTAAACTATTGTATTTGCTTCAAAATCTTCCAGTTCCTCCTCCAAGTAACCTGTTTTTTCACCTAGAAAGACTGCTTGTTAGATATGTGGAATAATAAACATCTCCGGACACAACTGTCACTATTGAACGTGCCCTATGACAGAGGGGGAGTGGGGGGGTGGAGTTTACCCCACCTCACACCCTAACTGCTGGCATAGTCTCCAGCCCTCTCATGACCTGTAATTGGAGTAAGCGGGTATAGAGGATGGATGGATGGATGGATGGATGGGCAGGCGGCACAGTTATGAACATTGCTATTTTACATCACAGAAAGAGACACTCCTCTCTGGAAGGAGATGGAGGAACTCCAACTAAGTCTTCCCCTCCCTACTTATTTCTATTTAGCAAACACACAAAAAAAACCTTAAAAAGAATACAAAAATCCTACAGTAAGAAACACAATTGCATTGTGGCATCAAGTTAAAAAAATATCTGAAAGAAATGTCCTCTCTCTGTCTTCAGTCTAATATGGAGAAATGACTCCTTCTCACCAGCAAAAGCAGATGGAGGGATTTAAATCTTGAGCTACCAAGGCGCTGGGGAAAATAGGTGATGTTCACAACCCAAAAAAGGTGCTGATGACATCTGAAGAAATAGCTGATAAATTTAAAGAGAGACAAGTTCATGCAAATCTAAAATGTTCCATGTAAAGGCTTTTCTGTCATGGGATTTTTCAGGAATCCCATGACCCATGGGATTCCCAAAAAATGTCAGCCTCGATTGTGATCCTGTCATAACTGTTACATGACACAATCATGAAGGTGTCATAAACTTTATGTCAATGTCATAAACATTTATGACTGCCGTCATTAAGTGTCATTCGGTTTTTGTAATGAAAAGTTGACAACTTGGCATACAACTGAAGACCAAAAAGGCCAAAGACAACATCTGGTCTCATTATAAAAACTGAATGACACTTAATGACAGCAGTCATAAATGTTTATGACATTGACATAAGGTTTATGACATGTTCATGACTGTGTCATGTAATAGTCACGACAGTGTAATGTCTCTATTATGACAATACCTTTAAGTAAAGTGTTACCAGATATGAATAGCTGGCATTTTCTGACTAATAACATTTATGAATCAGTTTTAGAGACCTGACAATTGGGTTTTTTAAGGGTGAATCACCTCTATGTGTCTGAGGTGTTTTTAGGGACCAACTTTGTTTGCAAAACACTCAATGATGGATATTCACTTTCTACAAATATGCAAAATTTAACGACTTAAAAAAACATTCAGACCTATTATGGCTCTGACCCCCATTGTTGTTGGTGCTTATTTCTAGACTCTGTTGCATGGAGTGGATAAAAGTCTATGACTCCCGGTGGATAGGACTGAGGCCAACGTACGATATTTCCCCAGCCAAGGCCCATACCATTTTATGCGCTTGAAGAATGCAGATAATGTGTCTTGTGTCTTGTCCAAGGACAGAGAATCAAAATACATACTACAACCCCAATTCCAATGAAGCTGGAACGTTGTGTAAAATGTAAATAAAAACAGAATACAATGATTTTCAAATCCTCTTCAACCTATATTCAACTGAATACACCACAAAGACAAGATATCTAATGTTCAAACTGATAACCTTTATTGTTTTTGCGCAAATATTTGCTCATTTTGAAATGGATGTCTGCAGCACATTTCAAAAAAGCTGGGACAGTGGTATGTTTACCACTGTGTTACATCACCTTTCCTTCTATCAACACTCAATAAGCATTTGTAAAGTGAGGACACTAATTGTTGAAGCTTTGTAGGTGGAATTCTTTCCCATTCTTGCTTGATGTATGACTTCAGTTGTTCAACATACAATGGGTCTCCGTTGTCGTATTTTGCGCTTCATAATGTGCCACACATTTTCAATGGGCGACAGGTCTGGACTGCAGGCAGGCCAGTCTAGTACCCGCACTCTTTTACTATGAAGCCACACTGTTGAAATATGTGCAGAATGTGGGTTGGCACTGTCATGCTGAAATAAGCAGGGATGTCTCTGAAAAAGACTTTGCTTGGATGGCAGCATGTGTTGCTCCAAAATTTGGATGTACCTTTCAGAATTGATGGTGCCATCACAGATGTGTAAGTTGCCATGCCATGGGCAATAACACACCCCCATACCATCACAGATGCTGGCTTTTGAACTTTGCACTGGTAACAATCTGGATGGCCTTTTTCCTCTTTTGTCTGGAGGACACAACGTCCATGATTTCCAAAAACAATTTGAAATGTGGACTCATCAGACCACAGCACACTTTTCCACTTTCCATCTGTCCATTTCAAGTGAGCTTGGGCCCAGAGAAGGCAGTGGCATTTCTGGATGTTGTTGATGTATGGTTTTCGCTTTACATGGCAGAGTTTTAACTTGCACTTGTAGATTTAGCGACGAACTGTTTTAACTGACAATGGTTTTCAGAAGTGTTCCTGAGCCCACGTGGTAAGATCCTTTACACAATGATGTCGGTTTTTAATGCAGTGCCGCCTGAGGGATAGAAGGTTACAGACATTCAATGTTGGTTTTCGGCCAGGCTGCTTACTTGTAGAAAGTTCTCCAGATTCTCTGAATCTTCTGATTATATTATGGACTGCAAATGATGGAATCACTAAATTCCTTGGAAATGAAAGTTGAGAAACACTGTTCTTAAACTATTAGACTATTTTTTTCACGCAGTTGTTCACAAAGTGGTGATATTTGCCCTATCTTTGCTTGTGAATGGCTGATTCTTAATCATGACACTCACAATTAGTGTCCTCAGTTCCCAAATGCTTATTGAGCGTTGTTAGAAGGAAAGGTGATGTAACACAGTGGCAAACATACCACTCTCCCAGCTTTTTTGAAAAGTGTTGCAGGCATCCATTTCAAAATGAGGAAATATTTGCACAAAAACAATAAAGTTTATCAGTTTGAACATTAAATATCTTGTCTTTGTGGTGTATTCAATTGAATACAGGTTGAAGAGGATTTGAAAATCATTGTATTCTGTTTGTATTTACATTTCACACAATGTCCCAACTTCATTGGAACTGGGGTTGTATATACTGGTAGGCCAGTTGCTAACTTCACTGAGCTACCTGCTTTATAAAAATACATACAATACATAATAAACTGTCTTTGTTGTTTTAAGCCACGGTGCTCCATAGATACTGTAATTACATGTGATATTTACAAGACAGCTATGAGTCAGTAAATCCTTTATGTCTGATATATTTACTGAAGAAAAACCAAATCTGTCACAAAACATGGAGGTCAAAGCCTCCACTTCCTAAGGACATTTGCGTAAGGAGGAATGGAACTGTGCCACAACTCAATCCAAAATAGATTAGATTGACTGTACGCCAAATGGTCTTTTTTTATTGGTAAACGTAGAAAAATGCAGAACTCAATTTTGAATTTTCATAAAGTGGCTACAGGAGTAAGGGAAGGACTTGCATATTCAAAATAAAAGAAAACCCACATGGTTTTGCAGGAATGAAGATTGCTACGTGTTTGTGTGATACCCCAGTTGTTAAATAACGAGCAACACAGACTGTGTGTTTCTGACTGGTGAGGTAATGGCTGGCTCCAACTCCAGATGGACACTGACGTGTCCAATGAGATGTTTCGCAAACAAACAGAGAAAAAGGAGATAAGAGGTAGAGAAAGGGAGCAATGTCAGGACAGAGCCTTCTTAAGAGAGGCAAGACAAAGATAAATACACAGAGGACACGGCCTCCTCTCAATAAACACAATCAGTAATAAACAGCTTTGTCCTCCAGAGAGGCATTGCAAACCAACAAGCCTGGCTTCCCAACACTCTGACAAAGGGCGTATCAAAAGCTTATCGTTGTACACACACGATTAATACAAGGCTGAATATTCCAACAGTAGGTCCCACAGTGGGGTGCAGTGTCTTAGGTTCAGCTTAAACCCATTAGACAAAAGTGTTTATTACACTGCATGTGAAGAGGCAGCACTCCGACGCGAGTCAAGCAACAAGCCTTTCAAAGCTTTTTTTTTATTATTATTAAAAAGGCATATTGTTTATAAATGAAGCTTAATAGGATTAAAATATTGTGATTGGCACTTATTGTTGCTACAATGTGTGATGCATTTGCCAAAACCTCCACACACACTTATACAGTATTGTGCATGACAGAGCCTCTGTGCACATAACTCACAGTGCCAGGCAGCAACAGCTTTCTTGTCTGATTGAGAAGATGGTGAGTATCATGTGAGGCGTGAGGGTGTTTGATCTGGTGACAGGGTCAGTCCTGATGTTAACAGAGTTATTAGGGGACTTATTAGGGAGAGCCAGAAAAGCGGCTAAACCCCCCACTGATTCCATCATTACAGCTGTTGTGGCAGGGTCATTATCGCCCTGCTGCTGGGGCTTTGTAGTAGGGATTGAGAATGTGCTGGTGTGCAGACCACATTGGCTCAGTGGGCAAAATGTGTGAGTGGGGATGTGGGGACCGCAGCAAGGAAAACGAATGTGACAGTGACAAGAACTGAAGGATTAGATCAAATCTCATGTGATGAGGAGGAATCCAACTGGAGTGTCCTGCTTGTAGTGCACCTTTAAAGCAAGTTATATTCATGGAGGCAACCTGCGCCTGACAACAGAAGTTACAGTTTCTGAGGGATAAATGATATCACACAGAACAGGTAATAACACTGGAAACAAAAGTATGTTGAATGGAAGAATCAAATTAAGTCAGTTCAGGGGGTGCTGGTGCCACACATTGCCTACAATCAAAATTATATCTACAGTTGAGGATTTTAAAAAAACAAGTAATGTATATCTTCACCTACAAATAATTACTCATCCTATTTTGTGAATGGTAAGGCCCCCTTCACACATAGTGCTAATACATACAACTCAGGGTGACTCATGGCGGTAGAGCTTGTATGAGCGCACCACGAAACAGGAACACAGTGCGAGCTGCTGCAGCTGTTCACTCTCTGTTCCACGGGAGGAGATGCACCACATTGCGCCACTGATGTAGAGGAAAATAAAATAAAAACCAGCTGTATAATTAGTGAATATCACTGGGTTGATATAAATCTATATACATAAATGGCTACTTTTGTCTTTCTGTCTGTCCGGAATAGGATCTAAAACTACAAAAGGTGAACTCCCCAAAGTTACATATTCTAAACCACCATGACATGGGCTACAACCTGGTACTATTTTCAAAC
The DNA here is from genome assembly GCF_902500255.1 of Thalassophryne amazonica. Classification (NCBI taxonomy): domain Eukaryota; kingdom Metazoa; phylum Chordata; class Actinopteri; order Batrachoidiformes; family Batrachoididae; genus Thalassophryne; species Thalassophryne amazonica. Next base: position 57,674,852 of record NC_047113.1, read on the forward strand.
AAAAAAAATTAATATTAAGACAACAATACGAGGTCTATTAGAAAAGTATCCGACCTTATTATTTTTCTCAAAAACCATATGATTTGAATCACGTGTGATTACATCAGACATGCTTGAACCCTTGTGGGCATGCAAGAGTTTTTTCACGCCTGTCGGTTACGTCATTCGCCTGTGGGCAGTCTTTGAGTGAGGAGTGGCCTACCCTCTCGTCGTTTTTTTCATTGTTTAGGAATGGCTCAGAGACTGCTGCTTTGTTTGATCAAATTTTTTTCAAAAACTGTAAGGCACAACTGAGTGGACACCATTCGATAAATTCAGCTAGTTTTCGGTAAAAATTTTAACCGCTGATGAGAGATTTTGGTCTGTAAGTGTCGCTTTAAGGACGGCCCATGGCGCCTGATGGCGATCTGCGCTCCGAGGCGGGTCGTCTCGCTGTTTCAAGCTGAAAACTTCCACATTTCAGGCTCTGTTCACCCAGGTCGTCGTCAGAGAACAGAGAAGTTTCAGAAGAGGTCGGCATGAGTAGTTTATCCAGACATTCCACTGTTAAAGGAGATTTTGTAATGAAAGAACGTGCAGGCAGATTCGCATGTCGGGCCGGACCCGACCGCGGGGAGTTGCCACAGGAAAAACACCTCCGTTGGAAACCTTAACGGACAAGCTGGAACATGCCCAGCTGTTAAACAATTTCTCAGATACTCACTTGTTGAAAGCCATCAAAAGCCGCCTGAATTTTACAAATGGTTTTCAACACGGAGGTGTTTTTCCTGTCGCGGCGCAGACAGATTTGCGGCGTCGTCACGGAACCGACTCGGCGAATTTGCCCGCACGTTCTTTCATTACAAAATCTCCTTTAACAGTGGAATGTCCGCATAAACTCCTCATGCCGACTTCTTCTGAAACTTCTCTGTTCTCTGATGACGACCTGGGTGAACAGAGCCTGAAATGTGGAAGTTTTCAGCTTGAAACAGCCAGAGGGACGCCACCTCCGACCGCGCCGCGCCAATCCGCTTTGTGAGTTGTCCTTAAAGCAAAAGAAACGCCACAATCTCTCATCAGCCGTTAAACTTTTCACCGAGAACCAGCTGAATTTCTCGAATAGTGTCCACTCGGATATCCCTCACAGGTCCTGAAAACATTTTGATAAAGCAACGCGCGCCGTCTCCAGCAGCGTCTCAGACAAAGGATTTCAGCCGAGAGGGCTGGACCAGTGCTCACTCAAAGCCTGCCCACAGGCGAATGACGTCACCGACACGCGTGGAAAAAACTCACGCATGCGCACGAGGGTTCAAGCATGTCTGGTGTAATCGCACGTGATTCAAATCCATATAGTTTTTTTTTTTTTTTTTTATAAAACTGCCGGTTAGTTTTCTAATAGACCTCGTATTAACAATAATCTGATACATACAGTTTTGTCTTTCTGTCTGTCCGGAATAGGCTCTAAAACTACAAAAGGTGAACTCCCCAAAGTTACATATTCTGAACCACCATGACATGGGCTACAACCTGGTACAATTTTCAAACAAAAAAAATAATATTAAGACAACAATATTAACAATAATCTGATACATACAGTTGAACCATATGTACCTCAGTGGCAGTTGTACTCCAGCACAAATCTCTCAGCTTTAATAGCTGGCCGCTGGCCATATGCATATATGCAGGAGCTCAGTAGCCTGCCTACTGCTATAAACAGAGCCCAGACTCCTGGGCTATCTGCTGCTGGCTGCTGGCTAGCACACATAGCGTGGGTGTGCATGCCAAATTGGTTGTATTACCAAGCAGATTCAAATATCCCCCTTGATATGAATGCATCCTTTCTCTGCACATGCTGCACGTGGGTGCTACAAACCTGTTTGACTCTCCTTGAAAAGATTTGAACAACTTTAGTGTTTTCAGACATGTTTATAGCAAAAACAAATGTGAGTATTCTGTCATTTACTGACTAATCATATACTGAACATTTTGATTGTAAGAATATACGTATACAATTCAATACAAAGTAACGTTCTTCCATGTGCTTTGTCATCCCCATACTTCCCTCTACCAATATTACACCCATGATATTTGACACCATGTGTAAATGAGTACAACCCCTGGCAAAAATTATGGAATCACCGGCCTCAGAGGATGTTCATTCAGTTGTTTAATTTTGTAGAAAAAAAGCAGATCACAGACATGACACAAAACTAAAGTCATTTCAAATGGCAACTTTCTGGCTTTAAGAAACACTATAAGAAATCAAGAAAAAAAGATTGTGGCAGTCAGTAACGGTTACTTTTTTAGACCAAGCAGAGGAAAAAAATATGGAATCACTCAATTCTGAGGAAAAAATTATGGAATCACCCTGTAAATTTTCATCCCCAAAACTAACACCTGCATCATATCAGATCTGCTTGTTAGTCTGCATCTAAAAAGGAGTGAACACACCTTGGAGAGCTGTTGCACCAAGTCGACTGACATGAATCATGGCTCCAACACGAGAGATGTCAATTGAAACAAAGGAGAGGATTATCAAACTCTTAAAAGAGAGTAAATCATCATGCAATGTTGCAAAAAATGTTGGTTGTTCACAGTCAGCTGTGTCTAAACTCTGGACCAAATACAAACAACATGGGAAGGTTGTTAAAGGCAAACATACTGGTAGACCAAGGAAGACATCAAAGCGTCAAGACAGAAAACTTAAAGCAATATGTCTCAAAAATCGAAAAATGTACAACAAAACAAATGAGGAACGAATGGGAGGAAACTGGAGTCAACGTCTGTGACCGAAGTGTAAGAAACCGCCTAAAGGAAATGGGATTTACATACAGAAAAGCTAAAAGAAAGGCATCATTAACACCTAAACAGAAAAAAACAAGGTTACAATGGGCTAAGGAATTGAATTGAATTTACGTTTACGTTGACCACTGCCAACGTGTCTGGGCTTGCCTCTACTGGTGGTTGGCTCTCACTGCGGTATTGTATCACTTCCTGTTCCGGAGCACAGCGGTGTTTTGCTGTATCTGTTAGCTGTTTAATCTGCGCAGTTAGATTGATCTAGTTATCTAGATTACGATTTGTTTCCCAGTGTAATCTTTACGTGCCTTAACTAAAGCACTCCTTCTGCTGAATCACCTCTAAATTATTTACACATTATTCACTTTGCGTGTTTTTAGGAATCCGCTAGCTTAGCGTAGCTACTAGCTCTTAGCCAATTTAGCATGGCGGCTTCTCCTGTCTCTCCCGCACTTTTCTGCTCTGGGTGTGAAATGTTTAGTTATTCCTCGGCCTCCTTTAGCAGTAACGGTACTTGTAATAAGTGTAGCTTATTCGTAGCTTTGGAGGCCAGGCTGGGCGAATTGGAGACTCGGCTCCGCACCGTGGAAAATTCTACAGCTAGCCAGGCCCCTGTAGTCGGTGCGGACCAAGGTAGCTTAGCCGCCGTTAGTTACCCCCTGGCAGATCCCGAGCCGCCGGGAAAGCAGGCTGACTGGGTGACTGTGAGGAGGAAGCGTAGTTCTAAACAGAAGCCCTGTGTACACCGCCAACCCGTTCACATCTCTAACCGTTTTTCCCCACTCGACGACACACCCGCCGAGGATCAAACTCTGGTTATTGGCGACTCTGTTTTGCGAAATGTGAAGTTAGCGACACCAGCAACCATAGTCAATTGTCTTCCGGGGGCCAGAGCAGGCGACATTGAAGGAAATTTGAAACTGCTGGCTAAGGCTAAGCGTAAATTTGGTAAGATTGTAATTCACGTCGGCAGTAATGACACCCGGTTACGCCAATCGGAGGTCACTAAAATTAACATTAAATCGGTGTGTAACTTTGCAAAAACAATGTCGGACTCTGTAGTTTTCTCTGGGCCCCTCCCCAATCAGACCGTGAGTGACATGTTTAGCCGCATGTTCTCCTTGAATTGCTGGCTGTCTGAGTGGTGTCCAAAAAATGAGGTGGGCTTCATAGATAATTGGCAAAGCTTCTGGGGAAAACCTGGTCTTGTTAGGAGAGACGGCATCCATCCCACTTTGGATGGAGCAGCTCTCATTTCTAGAAATCTGGCCAATTTTCTTAAATCCTCCAAACCGTGACTATCCAGGGTTGGGACCAGGAAGCAGAGTTGTAGTCTTACACACCTCTCTGCAGCTTCTCTCCCCCTGCCATCCCCTCATTACCCCATCCCCGTAGAGACGGTGCCTACTCCCAGACTACCAATAACCAGCAAAAATCTATTTAAGCATAAAAATTCAAAAAGAAAAAATAATATAGCACCTTCAACTGCACCACAGACTAAAACAGTTAAATGTGGTCTATTAAACATTAGGTCTCTCTCTTCTAAGTCCCTGTTGGTAAATGATATAATAATTGATCAACATATTGATTTATTCTGCCTTACAGAAACCTGGTTACAGCAGGATGAATATGTTAGTTTAAATGAGTCAACACCCCCGAGTCACACTAACTGTCAGAATGCTCGTAGCACAGGCCGGGGCGGAGGATTAGCAGCAATCTTCCATTCCAGCTTATTAATTAATCAAAAACCCAGACAGAGCTTTAATTCATTTGAAAGCTTGACTCTTAGTCTCGTCCATCCAAATTGGAAGTCCCAAAAACCAGTTTTATTTGTTATTATCTATCGTCCACCTGGTCGTTACTGTGAGTTTCTCTGTGAATTTTCAGACCTTTTGTCTGACTTAGTGCTTAGCTCAGATAAGATAATTATAGTGGGCGATTTTAACATCCACACAGATGCTGAGAATGACAGCCTCAACACTGCATTTAATCTATTATTAGACTCTATTGGCTTTGCTCAAAAAGTAAATGAGTCCACCCACCACTTTAATCATATCTTAGATCTTGTTCTGACTTACGGTATGGAAATAGAAGACTTAACAGTATTCCCTGAAAACTCCCTTCTGTCTGATCATTTCTTAATAACATTTACATTTACTCTGATGGACTACCCAGCAGTGGGGAATAAGTTTCATTATACTAGAAGTCTTTCAGAAAGCGCTGTAACTAGGTTTAAGGATATGATTCCTTCTTTATGTTCTCTAATGCCATATACCAACACAGAGCAGAGTAGCTACCTAAACTCTGTAAGTGAGATAGAGTATCTCGTCAATAGTTTTACATCCTCATTGAAGACAACTTTGGATGCTGTAGCTCCTCTAAAAAAGAGAGCTTTAAATCAGAAGTGCCTGACTCCGTGGTATAACTCACAAACTCGTAGCTTAAAGCAGATAACCCGTAAGTTGGAGAGGAAATGGCGTCTCACTAACTTAGAAGATCTTCACTTAGCCTGGAAAAAGAGTCTGTTGCTCTATTAAAAAGCCCTCCGTAAAGCTAGGACATCTTTCTACTCATCACTAATTGAAGAAAATAAGAACAACCCCAGGTTTCTTTTCAGCACTGTAGCCAGGCTGACAAAGAGTCAGAGCTCTATTGAGCTGAGTATTCCATTAACTTTAACTAGTAATGACTTCATGACTTTCTTTGCTAACAAAATTTTAACTATTAGAGAAAAAATTACTCATAACCATCCCAAAGACGTATCGTTATCTTTGGCTGCTTTCAGTGATGCCGGTATTTGGTTAGACTCTTTCTTTCCGATTGTTCTGTCTGAGTTATTTTCATTAGTTACTTCATCCAAACCATCAACATGTTTATTAGACCCCATTCCTACCAGGCTGCTCAAGGAAGCCCTACCATTATTTAATGCTTTGATCTTAAATATGATCAATCTATCTTTGTTAGTTGGCTATGTACCACAGGCTTTTAAGGTGGCAGTAATTAAACCATTACTTAAAAAGCCATCACTTGACCCAGCTATCTTAGCTAATTATAGGCCAATCTCCAACCTTCCTTTTCTCTCAAAAATTCTTGAAAGGGTAGTTGTAAAACAGCTAACTGATCATCTGCAGAGGAATGGTCTATTTGAAGAGTTTCAGTCAGGTTTTAGAATTCATCATAGTACAGAAACAGCATTAGTGAAGGTTACAAATGATCTTCTTATGGCCTCGGACAGTGGACTCATCTCTGTGCTTGTTCTGTTAGACCTCAGTGCTGCTTTTGATACTGTTGACCATAAAATTTTATTACAGAGATTAGAGCATGCCATAGGTATTAAAGGCACTGCGCTGCGGTGGTTTGAATCATATTTGTCTAATAGATTACAATTTATTCATGTAAATGGGGAATCTTCTTCACAGACTAAAGTTAATTATGGAGTTCCACAAGGTTCTGTGCTAGGACCAATTTTATTCACTTTATACATGCTTCCCTTAGGCAGTATTATTAGACGGTATTGCTTAAATTTTCATTGTTACGCAGATGATACCCAGCTTTATCTATCCATGAAGCCAGAGGACACACACCAATTAGCTAAACTGCAGGATTGTCGTACAGACATAAAGACATGGATGACCTCTAATTTCCTGCTTTTAAACTCAGATAAAACTGAAGTTATTGTACTTGGCCCCACAAATCTTAGAAACATGGTGTCTAACCAGATCCTTACTGTGGATGGCATTACCCTGACCTCTAGTAATACTGTGAGAAATCTTGGAGTCATTTTTGATCAGGATATGTCATTCAAATCGCATATTAAACAAATATGTAGGACTGCTTTTTTGCATTTACGCAATATCTCTAAAATCAGAAAGGTCTTGTCTCAGAGTGATGCTGAAAAACTAATTCATGCATTTATTTCCTCTAGGCTGGACTATTGTAATTCATTATTATCAGGTTGTCCTAAAAGTTCCCTAAAAAGCCTTCAGTTAATTCAAAATGCTGCAGCTAGAGTACTGACGGGGACTAGAAGGAGAGAGCATATCTCACCCATATTGGCCTCTCTTCATTGGCTTCCTGTTAATTCTAGAATAGAATTTAAAATTCTTCTTCTTACTTATAAGGTTTTGAATAATCAGGTCCCATCTTATCTTAGGGACCTCGTAGTACCATATCACCCCAATAGAGCGCTTCGCTCTCAGACTGCAGGCTTACTTGTAGTTCCTAGGGTTTGTAAGAGTAGAATGGGAGGCAGAGCCTTCAGCTTTCAGGCTCCTCTCCTGTGGAACCAGCTCCCAATTCAGATCAGGGAGACAGACACCCTCTCTACTTTTAAGATTAGGCTTAAAACTTTCCTTTTTGCTAAAGCTTATAGTTAGGGCTGGATCAGGTGACCTTGAACCATCCCTTAGTTATGCTGCTATAGACGTAGACTGCTGGGGGGGGTTCCCATGATGCACTGTTTCTTTCTCTTTTTGCTCTGTATGCACCACTCTGCATTTAATCATTAGTGATCGATCTCTGCTCCCCTCCACAGCATGTCTTTTTCCTGGTTCTCTCCCTCAGCCCCAACCAGTCCCAGCAGAAGACTGCCCCTCCCTGAGCCTGGTTCTGCTGGAGGTTTCTTCCTGTTAAAAGGGAGTTTTTCCTTCCCACTGTAGCCAAGTGCTTGCTCACAGGGGGTTGTTTTGACCGTTGGGGTTTTACATAATTATTGTATGGCCTTGCCTTACAATATAAAGCGCCTTGGGGCAACTGTTTGTTGTGATTTGGCGCTATATAAAAAAATTGATTGATTGATTGATTGATTGATTGACTGTGGATGACTGGATGAAAGTCATATTCAGTGATGAATCTCGAATCTGCATTGGGCAAGGTGATGATGCTGATGTCATTGAAATGACTTTAGTTTTGTGTCATGTCTGTGATCTGCTTTTTTTCTACAAAATTAAACAACTGAATGAACATCCTCCGAGGCTGGTGATTCCATAATTTTTGCCAGGGGTTGTAGATATGCCATCCTACTTAAAAATAGTCCTTAAATCTGGTTTAATCATTATGGCAATATGCACCCTCAAATTGAGATTTTTCTGTACCTAATGGCCAATACTGTGTTATGTTTATCAACTTCAAAATAAATACAGGGTAAACTCTTCATAATGCTGTCCCCAGGAACAAGGATTTAGACCTGCAGATAAGGTGCCAGCTCAGAGATGTAGATGAGTTCTCCCCATGCCAGACATTGGTGGCTGAGAGGGGGTGGGGGGGTCAATCCACATGAATTTTGATAGTTCTCCCCATGCCAGGCATTGGTGGCTGAGAAGGGGTGGGGGGTGGCGGGGGGGGGGGGGGGGGGGGGGGTGTCAATCCACATGACTTTTGATAAAACCTATACACAATCACTATGATATAATACTTATCAGAATACAGCCTATTCCTTCTTGGAATGAAGGTTTTCACTCTTAGCAGAGAGCTTTCAACCACAGGCTGTAAATTAAACTTTAAAAGTTTACTGGAAGGCTGTAAATTAAACTTTAAAAGTTTACTGGATAAAATATCAAGCTTTGTCTTTTCTTGCAATTTGTACATGTATTTCTAAACATTTGCACATTTTCTAAAAATAAAGGTGTAGAGTGTAGATGATGTGTATCACTTGCCTAGCGTTGATCATAATGTATCAGGCAAACGCATGTTTTCTGTATCACAATGGCACTCTGCAGATCATCTGAAAAAGTGATGTAGTTCTAACTGCTGATGGGGCAGCACCCTTTCAATCAGCCAGTAAGCGGGCATAGAGCCTGTGTTCTCCAATGGTGCGTTGTATATAGTCTGCTCATTATGATGTAAATATCATACATTAAATTTTGTTATTTATCAACTCTTCACACCCTGCTGTCCTATTATAATAGTGCACTAGCTTTGGGGTTGATCTAATAGTTTTGGTATGTTGATGTTTCATGGCTCAAACTGTTTTTAGTGGTCAAACCTCTTTTTTATAATTGAAAAGATTGTTTGTTCTCTAAATATACCAATGAATGCATAACTTTAAGAAATATGCAAGGCAACATTTACACCATTTAAAGATGGAATGCCTCAAAGTGTGCAAAAAGAAACCACTACTTTTGCTGATAATGTGGCTGGCCTGAATATGGCAGAACCTGTGATCTTCCAGTTAGTTAGTCAGATGCTCCAGAGTTGGTAACCCCAATCGGCTGTATATCCACTTTCCTGACAGAAGGACAAGGAACATTGTCTACCAAGAGGCTCTTCAGAACTATTGGTCAGTAAAAGCTACATCTCAAATCCAAAATTAACATTTGCTTAAAAGCCATTTTAATTTTTGTAGCATTCTTATAAACTAGATTTGCAATGTATCAACAATTATAAAGGTCATAACATCAATTCTGATTAAGGATTATGAGCATACTTGATCTGCAATATAAAGTCTGAAGAACTTCATTGTTGTTTCTTGCATGTTGTGTGGGCCGCCAGAAGAGGAGGTACTGCTGGCCCACCACCAGAGGGCGCCCTGCCTGAAGTGCGGGCTTCAGGCACGAGAGGGCGCTTTCACTCCATAAAACCCAGACGTCATCTCCACCTCATCGCCGAGATATCGTACTTCATTGAAGGTAATATCCTCAGCCGTTTTGTGTTACAATATATCTGTATATTGTGAGTGTTTGCAGGAGTACCGGTTCCTCTTTCTGTGGAAGCTGAGTGAGTGCAGGACGGCACTCTTTTCCCCTGAGGAATCACTGCGGTACTCATCACATATTGAGTGAGAGGTGGAGGTGGCATTCCCACCGTTGTTGTTACTGGGTGTACACACACCCACACTTGACTGTCTTTGTTCTCGCCAGCAGTACCAGATCCGACAGTCGGGGACGGTGATCACCTGGGAATTCGGGACTTGGCGGCTCCAGTATTCACCAGGTTCGGTGGTGGCGGAAATCGTGTGGTTCCGGCTCTTCTCAGGACAGACGTCTTCTATCCTCGAGCCTGCCCACACGTCACCTTTGTAATTTGACTGTAATCATATTCTGAGATTGTCTGTATATTTGTTGTGCACATTTCACAACATTAAATTGTTACTTTCTGGCTCATCTATTGACCGTTCATTTGCGCCCCCTGTTGTGGGTGCGTGTCACTACACTTTCACAACAGGATATCTCGGCCAGCGTCATGGACTCCGAGGGGCGTCACCCGGCTGTTGAACGACCAATGGGAGAGCAGGGAGCGCAGGCGTCTGCAGGAGGCGTGATTGGTGAGCTGCAGCACATTCTCACCACCTTTACGGCTCGGTTGGATCAAATGACCGAGCAAAACATCCTCCTGAACTGCAGGGTGAAGGCTCTCTCCGCACAGATGGCGGCGAGCGCTCAGGGCGCTGCTGCAGCTCGTCCTCCTGTTGACCCTGTGCAGGATATGAATGTTCCAGTGGTGGTTCAACAACCCCTCCCACCATCCCCTGAAGCATACATAAGCCCTCCTGAGCCGTACGGAGGTTGTGTGGAGACGTGCACAGACTTTCTTATGCAGTGTTCGCTCGTCTTCGCACAACGTCCCGTCATGTACGCGTCAGATGCTAGCAAAATAGCTTATGTGATTGCTCTGCTTCGGGGTAAAGCATGCGAATGGGCTACGGTGCTCTGGGAACAGAACTCACGGTTGTTATCAGCATACACTGGGTTTGTGGGGGAGTTCAGAACAGTGTTTGATCACCCTAACAGAGGAGAGACCGCTTCAACTGTGCTGCTGTCAATGAGACAGGGACGCGAGAGCGCAGCCGCTTATGCAGTCAACTTCCGCATCAAGGCTGCGAGGTCCGGCTGGAATAACATTGCGCTCTGCGCCGCCTTCATAAACGGACTGTCGTTGGTTCTGAAGGAGCAGCTGGTAGCTATGGAGGAACCGCGGGATTTAGATGGGCTTATCGATCTCGTTATACGGTTAGACAATCGGTTGGAGGAACGCCGTCGGGAGCGAGGCAAAGGACGTGACCGGATACGCGCCGCCCCTCTCCCTTCCGGGTTGGAAAAGGGGCCGCCCTCCCCACGCTCCACAGCCGCAGCGCTTTGTGGGGCAACAGCTCCCCCTGCTGACGTTGTTAGGGAAACGCACAGGGCCAAAATGAGGAGGCTGATCCGCGGGGAGTGTTTTCTCTGCAGCTCAAAGGAGCACATACAGAAAAACTGCCCCAAACGGCCAAAACGACAACACTCGCCCTTAGAGACTAGGCTAAGGGGGGGTCAAAACATTCAAGTGAGACACACACAGATTGCCACACGACTCCCAGTCACAATCCTGAGCGGGGATTTAACCCTTCAAGCCCCAGCACTGGTGGACACGGGGTCAGAAAGGAATCTGCTAGACAGCAGATGGGCAAGGGAGGTAGGGCTCCCTCTGGTGGCGCTTCCTTCGCCATTGCAGGTGCGGGCACTAGATGGCACCCTCCTCCCTTTACTCACACACAAGACACAACCAGTAACTCTGGTGGTGTCTGGAAACCATCGGGAGGAGATTGAGTTTTTTGTAACTCCTTCTACCTCCCGCGTGATTTTGGGCATCCCATGGATGTTGAAGCACAATCCCCGGATTGATTGGCCGTCTGGGGTGGTGGTTCAGTGGAGCGAAACCTGCCATCGGGTGTGTTTAGGATCCTCGGTTCCTCCCGGTTTACAGGCTAAGGAGGAGGTCAAAGTCCCTCCCAATCTGACGGCAGTGCCGGTTGAGTACCACGATCTTGCTGACGTCTTCAGCAAGGATCTGGCACTCACCCTTCCCCCGCACCGTCCGTACGATTGTGCCATTGATTTGGTTCCAGGCGCTGAGTTCCCGTCCAGCAGGCTGTACAACCTCTCACGACCTGAGCGCGAATCAATGGAGACCTACATCCGGGACTCATTAGCTGCCGGGCTGATCCGGAACTCCACCTCCCCGATGGGGGCAGGTTTCTTCTTTGTGGGCACGAAAGATGGCGGACTCCGTCCATGCATTGATTACAGGGGGCTGAATGAGATTACGGTTCGCAATCGATACCCGTTGCCATTGTTGGATTCCGTGTTCACCCCCCTGCATGGAGCCAAAATCTTTACTAAGCTAGATCTTAGAAATGCGTATCACCTGGTTCGGATCCGGAAGGGAGACGAATGGAAGACAGCATTTAACACGCCGTTAGGTCACTTTGAGTACCTGGTCATGCCGTTCGGCCTCACCAACGCCCCCGCGACGTTCCAAGCCTTGGTTAACGACGTCTTGCGGGACTTCCTGCACCGATTCGTCTTTGTATATCTGGACGATATTCTCATCTTTTCTCCGGATCCTGAGACCCATGTCCGGCATGTACGTCAGGTCCTGCAGCGGTTGTTAGAGAACCGACTGTTTGTGAAGGGCGAGAAGTGCGAGTTTCACCGCACGTCTTTGTCCTTCCTGGGGTTTATCATCTCCTCTAACTCCGTCGCACCTGATCCGGCCAAGGTTGCGGCGGTGAGAGATTGGCCCCAACCAACAAGCCGTAGGAAGCTGCAACAGTTCCTCGGCTTTGCTCATTTCTATAGGAGGTTCATTAAGGGCTACAGTCAGGTAGTTAGCCCCCTGACAGCCCTGACCTCTCCAAAAGTCCCCTTCACCTGGTCGTATCGGTGCGAAGCCGCGTTCAAGGAGTTGAAACGACGGTTCTCTACTGCGCCAGTTTTGGTGCAGCCCGACCCTAGCCGCCAGTTCATGGTTGAAGTGGACGCCTCTGACTCAGGGATAGGAGCCGTGCTGTCCCAGAGCGGAGAGACTGATAAGGTTCTTCACCCGTGTGCCTACTTTTCACGCAGGTTGACCCCGGCTGAACGGAACTATGACGTCGGCAATCGAGAACTCCTTGCGGTGAAAGAGGCTCTTGAGGAGTGGAGACACCTGTTGGAGGGAGCGTCTGTGCCGTTCACGGTTTTCACTGACCATTGGAACCTGGAGCATATTAGGACCGCCAAGCGGCTGAACCCCAGGCAAGCCCGCTGGTCAATGTTCTTCGGGCGTTTTGACTTCCGGATCACCTATCGCCCCGGGACCAAGAACCAGAGGTCGGATGCCTTGTCCCGGGTACACAAAGAGGAGGTCAAAACTGCACTGTCGGATCCACCGGAGCCCATCCTGCCGGAGTCCACTATCGTGGCCACCCTCACCTGGGACGTGGAGAAGACCGTCTGGGAGGCCCTGGCACAGAGCCCGGACCCAGGATCAGGTCCGAAGAACCGTTTATACGTCCCACCAGAGGCCAGAGCTGCAGTCTTGGACTTCTGTCACGGTTCCAAGCTCTCCTGTCATCCAGGGGTGCGAAGGACCGTGGCAGTTGTCCGGCAGCGCTTCTGGTGGGCGTCTATGGAGGCCGACGTCTGGGAGTATATCCAGGCCTGCACCACCTGTGCCAGGGGCAAGGCAGACCATAAAAGGTCCCAAGGACTTCTCCAGCCATTACCGGTGCCTCATCGCCCCTGGTCCCACATCGGCCTGGATTTCGTCACGGGCCTCCCGCCGTCCCAGGGCAACACCACCATCTTCACGATATTGGACCGATTCTCCAAGGTGGCCCACTTCGTGGCCCTCCCGAAGCTCCCAACAGCCCAGGAGACAGCAAATCTCCTGGTCCACCACGTCGTCCGTCTGCATGGGATACCCACCGACATCGTATCTGACCGTGGTCCCCAGTTCTCGTCACACGTCTGGAGGAGCTTCTGCAGGGAACTGGGGGCCACCATGAGCCTCTCGTCCGGGTACCATCCACAGACAAATGGACAGGCAGAGCGGGCCAACCAGGAACTGGAACAGACCCTCCGCTGCGTAACATCCGCGCACCCGACGGCCTGGAGTAACCATCTGGCCTGGATCGAGTATGCGCATAACAGCCAGGTGTCTTCTGCCACCGGCCTCTCCCCATTTGAGGTGTGTTTGGGGTACCAGCCCCCATTGTTTCCCGTGGTGGAGGGAGAGGTCGTGTGCCCTCGGTCCGGGCCCATCTTCGGAGGTGCCGTCGGGTGTGGCGCACCGCCCGTTCTGCCTTGTTGAAAGCCCGGACGAGGGCCAAGACCCATGCAGACCGCCGGCGGTCCCCGGCCCCTGGATACCAGCCCGGGCAGGAGGTGTGGTTGTCAACGAAGGACATCCCCCTGCAAGTACAGTCTCCAAAATTGATGGACAGGTTCATCGGCCCCTTCCGTATCCTCAAAGTCTTCAGCCCTGCCGCGGTGAAGCTCCAGCTCCCAGCTTCACTGCGGATCCACCTGGTCTTCCATGTTTCCAGGATCAAACCTCACCACACCTCACCCCTCTGTGCTCCCGGTCCGGCGCCGCCTCCTGCCCGGATCATTGACGGGGAGCCGGCTTGGACAGTGCGCCGGCTCCTGGACGTCCGTCGAATGGGCCGGGGGTTCCAATATCTGGTGGACTGGGAGGGGTATGGACCCGAAGAACGCTCCTGGGTGAAGAGGAGCTTCATCCTGGATCTGGCCCTCCTGGCCGACTTCTACCGCCGACACCCCGACAAACCTGGTCGGGCGCCAGGAGGCGCCCGTTGAGGGGGGGGTCCTGTTGTGTGGGCCGCCAGAAGAGGAGGTACTGCTGGCCCACCACCAGAGGGCGCCCTGCCTGAAGTGCGGGCTTCAGGCACGAGAGGGCGCTGCCGCCACAGACACAGCCGGGAGTGACAGCTGTTACTCATTACTGCCTGACAGCTGTCACTCATCTTCATCATCTCACTCCATAAAACCCAGACGTCATCTCCACCTCATCGCCGAGATATCGTACTTCATTGAAGGTAATATCCTCAGCCGTTTTGTGTTACAATATATCTGTATATTGTGACTGTTTGCAGGAGTACCGGTTCCTCTTTCTGTGGAAGCTGAGTGAGTGCAGGACGGCACTCTTTTCCCCTGAGGAATCACTGCGGTACTCATCACATATTGAGTGAGAGGTGGAGGTGGCATTCCCACCGTTGTTGTTACTGGGTGTACACACACCCACACTTGACTGTCTTTGTTCTCGCCAGCAGTACCAGATCCGACAGTCGGGGACGGTGATCACCTGGGAATTCGGGACTTGGCGGCTCCAGTATTCACCAGGTTCGGTGGTGGCGGAAATCGTGTGGTTCCGGCTCTTCTCAGGACAGACGTCTTCTATCCTCGAGCCTGCCCACACATCACCTTTGTAATTTGACTGTAATCATATTCTGAGATTGTCTGTATATTCGTTGTGCACATTTCACAACATTAAATTGTTACTTTTTGGCTCATCTATTGACCGTTCATTTGCGCCCCCTGTTGTGGGTCCGTGTCACTACACTTTCACAACATTGCATGCAGCAAAATTCAGTTTTCTCTCTTGGTTTGGGGATTCCACCTATTTTGGGTTGTTAGTTCAAACCTTTGCCTATTCGGACTACATATATACTTATAATATATCTACAATTATGACAAAATATAAACTTTGGAATATTTTATAGATAATATCTTAAACAGGTTAACCTGGGCAATGCTGGGTACCCCAGCTAGTAATAAATAAAAGGGGATGCAATACAGAAGCCTGTGGTTAAATAAAAAGAAAAAAATGCCATGGGATTCAATCCCTCATGCTCTGATTACCAGACAGAAACTTTACCACTGCGCTACAATCACTGTCTTGTAACAGGAGCGTGAAATGGCTAAACTCAACAAGCAGAAAAACGTATTTTCTAAAAAAAGAAAAAAGTGCCATGATAACTGACCAAACAACGTATTTCTGCCAACAGGTGACTGAAAGTGGCGTATTTGTCATACTGTTGGCTTGTCCTGGTCCTGTGGTGTGCTGCTCACAGCCCTCAAGGCCAGACACACGTGTCCTGTCAGATGTGACATTCAGATCGCCTGCTGTGCGTCAAAAAAGCGATATGTGTTTTTTATGTATTTCCACACAAGCACATACACGCATGTGTCTATCAAAACATGGGACGTGTGCTGCAGCTGTGATGTCCAGGACCAGAGATGTCTCAAAAGCTGTGGGCAGCCAGCCACGCCCCCTGTCATGTCAGTGCACAGACCAACATGTCACTCTTTGATCAGATGAGCGATGCCTCACTTGCAGGGGGGGACCACAGACATAGATGTGTTGTGGGGGGAACCGACACTCTGGCACGCCACATGTGCACTCGGCAACTTCACAGTCGTGGGGCACTTAGACAAATTTCACATCCACCTCGACACTGATTATCTGCTGACTGTTTTCAGGATGATAGTACGAATGCCCTCACATATTCTAAGTGCCATGTGAGCGGTGTTAGATGTTCATGCATGTCAGTTGGAATTTGGCTGACACCTGCTGCGAGAGGATTCAATGGGCTGGCACAGCGCACACTCTGTCTTTCAGCCACTGGTGTGTGCAAATAGTTGTAGCAACAGGTGTACGAGGTGCACTTTATGTGCAAACTGACCAAATTCGCACTATGTGTGAAGGAGCCCTAATCTACATTGGACATGGTGCAAGGCCTCTGGTGGAAGGCTTCTAGTGGCTGATGTACCAGCTGCTGTTAACCACGAAATATCAGAGACTGCAAAGGCCGTAAAACACCTGAGGGTAGGCAAAGTTTCAGATATCTGTGGCACTGGAGATACTACAGATTATTTGAAAATTACAAAACACTATCTTTGGACTAACTCTAGGGAAAGTTCCAGTGACTGCAGGAAAAGATCTACTGACTGCAGGGAAAGTACTGCTGACAGTTGTAAAAAACATCAAGCCGAGATCATTTTGAGGGCACGCAAGATCAACAGGCTAAATATGGGTATGGGCAGTGTCTGGGGTGGTATCTCTCTAGCTTGCCTTGGGTTGTTTCAAAGCAGCTAAGTCCCTTGTTGACTTAGTGGGGGGGAGGGGGGTGCTCTGTGTGCCTGCATCCTTGTAACACATCAGGACCCTCCAAGGTTGGTGCTCGCCTGCTGAAGTTGGTGGGTGAGCTGGATTGGGACTACTCTTGGTTCCGTTGCACTGCAAGATGCATTTGAAGTCTACAAGCTGGTGAAGGTTATTTTGTCATGGCTTTGTAAGCAATCTTTGTTTCCATTTGGGTATCATCCAAACACACTGGATTCTATCCACTGACCTAAGACTAATGACTAAATGTCTTTGGTACTGTGTCCATTAAAGTAGACCTGCATTGAAATAAATGCAGTCAGATCTTTGGACCAAAAAATGACTTATATTTACACATAAGATCCTTCTGAATGTAGTAAAGTAAATCTTCAAGCCCAGATCTGTCATTCAATGGAGAAATCTTCATTTAAAAATAACAAATTTACAGCTAACATTTAGCCCTCCGCAAAACTGTCCCTCTCATCATGGACGCTGCCGAGACGTCACGGAGAAGACCCTCTCCCAGCATGCACTGTGTGCGCCAACTGTAATTTGTGGATTTACGTCAGGTTTCATCTGCACCTTTTTCTTGTCTTATGTCTTTTTCTTGGAAGGATCTACTTTTTTTAAACTTCATATTGTCTTGGGGTACGTTTGGTGAGTACTCATTTCTTTTATTTGCGCTTGAAAATTATTTTGGGGGACTTTTTCATATGCCCGTTTGATTGAGTGGTGTTGCATTGAAAGTCCACTGTCTTTCGCCTCCGGTGTACCGTCGCGGGCTACGGAGGTGAGACCCGCAAAGAATTCAAGTCATTAAAATGATATAAACCTCTCTCAGCGGCCACGGAGCTCTGCGACTCCGATTACCGAGACGTGCGGCGCTGCGGATTTTGCCGCAAGTCTGTCCTTGCGAGCAACAGGTGACACCGGCTGCTTCGCTTTAAAACGCCGAGCGTAGTCTGTGGACTTGTGCCAGGGCTGCACCATTCAGTAGAAAGAGCTGTGTCTGCGGCTGCACAGCAGACACGGGGGTGTGAGTGGCCCGTGGAGGCGTTTAACGAGCGCATGCACTCATTAAGCGCAGCGGAGGCAGAGACAGAGAGGCATGGGGGAAGAACGTCGCCCGCTGTCGATGTCGCCGCTGATCTGAGCAAGTATCATGTATCAGAGCTGTATCTCAAATTCATTGCAGCTTACTTTTGGATGTTGAAACCAGGATGTGTATAATAGTAACATTACTAACAGATAAAATCAATTTCAATGCGGGATCGGATTGAAGGCGGGAGGGCGTCGTCTTGTCCCTGACGTCATGGAAATGATCCGGATGTACAAACTATTTTCACAGAGGGCTAAATTTTAGCTGCAAATTTGTCATTTTTAAACGAAGACTTCTCTGCTGAATTACAAATGTGGGCTTACAGATTTACTTTACTGCATTCATAAGGGTCGTATAAATACATATCAGTTATTTCTTTCTGAAATCTGACTACATTTATTTCAAAGCAGGTCTCCTTTAAGGAAATCCATGGGTAGTGCTGGAAATACTTGTCTCAAATCAGCACTCAAATCAGATGGGGCATATTACTTGGATTGTAGGGAAACACCAGTTATGACAAGACCACAGGTACTTGCCCCTTGGCAAAATCCAGCACGCAGGTGCCTCAGTTCAGTAGACCCTGGAAACTGCAAAGGACCAGATGTACTCTCACGTATCACCTGAGTGCAGCAGATAGATGGCTAGTTTTAGGAGGTGGGGATGGACAGAGTGTGTGCCTGGGTGGGTGCCAATCAGGTCCCAGGGCAGTTCCATAGTGTGGTGTACGTGAAATAGAGTAACTTGCACTATACTTAATCAAAGCCAAGAGTAAAAATTTAAGTCGTAATAGCCTCCTAACATATCCAACAGGTTTTCAAAAGACTGATTTAAAAACTGTAGGGTTTATAAAAATGTAGCAGTGAAGGTGTCCCCTGTGACAGAGGGATATGACCTTGAGGCCATCACCACTCAGTTGGTGTATTAAAGGATGGGCCAGTTTATCAAACTTCATTTTTCTCCTGCCTGCTTCAAAATAGCCTTGAAAAGATCCTGAACACAAAATTGCTCTTGGTGTTTAGCTTGCCACTTTGAACTGGGAGCTGCAGCCATCATTATCTTACAATAACACACTGTATGTGAGCATTTGTTAAATCTAAATAGTATTCTAACATTTCCAACTTGCAATGTCACTACTGTTATTATTATGTAGTAAGTCACTATTCAGAATAATGTCAGAATGTATTAAAAGAGGCTTTTATATTAACTCATTTCAGTTTAGAATACAAACCCTGGCAAAAATTATGGAATCACCGGCCTCGGAGGATGTTCATCCAGTTGTTTAATTTTGTAAAAATAAATAAATAAAATAAAGTATGGAATCACCCTGTAAATTTTCATCCCCAAAACTAACACCTGCATCAAATCAGATCTGCTCGTTAGTCTGCATCTAAAAAGGAGTGATCACACCTTGGAGAGCTGTTGCACCAAGTGGACTGACATGAATCATGGCTCCAACAGGAGAGATGTCAATTGAAACAAAGGAGAGGATTATCAAACTCTTAAAAGAGGGTAAATCAGCACGCAATGTTGCAAAAGATGTTGGTTGTTCACAGTCAGCTGTGTCTAAACTCTGGACCAAATACAAACAACATGGGAAGGTTGTTAAAGGCAAACATACTGGTAGACCAAGGAAGACATCAAAGCGTCAAGACAGAAAACTTAAAGCAATATGTCTCAAAAATCGAAAATGCACAACAAAACAAATGAGGAACGAATGGGAGGAAACTGGAGTCAACGTCTGTGACCGAACTGTAAGAAACTGGGATTTACATACAGAAAAGCTGAACGAAAGCCATCATTAACACCTAAAAAGAAAAAAAACAAGGTTACAATGGGCTAAGGAAAAGCAGTCGTGGACTGTCGACTGGATGAAAGTCATATTCAGTGATGAATCTCGAATCTGCATTGGGCAAGGTGATGATGCTGGAACTTTTGTTTGGTGCCGTTCCAATGAGATTTATAAAGATGACTGCCTGAAGAGAACATGTAAATTTCCACAGTCATTGATGATATGGGGCTGCATGTCAGGTAAAGGCACTGGGGAGATGGCTGTCATTACATCATCAATAAATGCACAAGTTTACGTTGATATTTTGGACACTTTTCTTATCCCATCAACTGAAAGGATGTTTGGGGATGATGAAATCATTTTTCAAGATGATAATGCATCTTGCCATAGAGCAAAAACTGTGAAAACATTCCTTGCAAAAAGACACATAGGGTCAATGTCATGGCCTGCAAATAGTCCAGATCTTAATCCAATTGAAAATCTTTGGTGGAAGTTGAAGAAAATGGTCCATGACAAGGCTCCAACCTGCAAAGCTGATCTGGCAACAGCAATCAGAGAAAGTTGGAGCCAGATTGATGAAGAGTACTGTTTGTCACTCATTAAGTCCATGCCTCAGAGACTGCAAGCTGTTATAAAAGCCAGAGGTGGTGCAACAAAATACTAGTGATGTGTTGGAGCGTTCTTTTGTTTTTCACGATTCCATATTTTTTTCCTCAGAACTGAGTGATTCCATATTTTTTTCCCTCTGCTTGGTTTAAAAAAGTAACCGTTACTGACTGCCACAATTATTTTTCCTGATTTCTTATAGTGTTTCTTAAAGCCAGAAAGTTGCCATTTGAAATGACTTTAGTTTTGTGTCATGTCTGTGATCTGCTTTTTCTCTACAAAATTAAACAACTGAATGAACATCCTCCGAGGCCGGTGATTCCATGATTTTTGCCAGGGGTTGTACTACACAACATTTATCATTGAAATAACACAATTTCCAGGTTCACTGACTTGAATGATAAATGCACCTTTTGTGGGATTGAATCAGCAAGAATTACACATTTATTTTGTACTTGACATGTGTCATCTAAGTTTTGGAGGGATTTTGAAAAATATATCTATGAAAAAATTGGACATACCATCACAGCTGGTCTGAAGGATATTATTACAAGATTTGTATGTAATAATAAGCCTTTTTCCTTTGTAATTAATCTTATGTTGCTAATCAGCAAATTTAACTTACACAAAATGAGAATCTCCAAATCTCTGCAAAGTTTTCAAATATTTCTGGCAGAATCTAATTTATACACAAATACTTTAAAAGACCTCGGATGAGTTTACTGTGTTTTACACCCTTTTATATGGCTTTTTGTTTTGTTTTTACTTATTGTTTATTTGTTCTGTTATGTGCCAATTGTCTGCATTTATATACTTGTACATTTTTGTATACAGAAATCTCAAATAAAGATCTTGAAGGAAAAAAATACACGCTGCAGGAGCCGTCAAAAAAAAAGGAAAAAAAAAGCTCATTAATTATGGTAAAAGACACAAATGAAAACACAGAACATAGAATTCTTAAAAGTTGGGGAGCTCCTGCATCGCCGTTGTACTGTCATGGAAGGCAAGTTCTGCCTTGCAGGTTTTCCATTGCATGTTTTTCACTTTATTTTGGTTAAAATGCTCCTAAACCTTTGAACTCCATTGCTATGGCTAGCCATGATATTGTTTGGGCATAACTTTTCCGGTGACATCACAGCTGACCCCAATAACCACTACTGCACATGTACATCAAGAACAGAAAGGCAGCAGAAGGTACAAAGCTTTAAAAAACTAACGATGATGTTTCTGTGTAGGCTCTCAGTTGTCTAGGTGGTTTCCATAGTAGAGAAGCTTGAATCTTTGACTGGACTGGGTTGCTTGACATGAGGACGTTTCGCTTCAAATCACAGAAGCTTCCTCAGCTAAAATTCTTGCTCTGGTAGTCTGACTTCTGTCTTGACTCTTGTAGAGAAGAATAAACCAGAAGCCAACAAAAGCTGGAGTTTTTAACCTAACCAGACCCCTCCTACCGAGAGGCCGACTGCTATAGGCTAGTAACTAAACAGAGCCTAGAGCCTAGTTACAAACAGAGCAATGTAGTGTATTCTATCAGATGTCAGGAAAACTGTAATGAACACTATATAGGTAAGACTAAGCAACCTTTAAACAAGAGGCTATACCAGCACCGCAGAGAGGTCGCCAGTGGACCTCAGTCTGCAGTTCATCTCCACCTGAAAGACACTAACCACACGTTTGAGGACAAGGAAGTTAAAATCTTAGCCAGAGAGAAGAAATGGTTTGAGAGAGGTGTCAAGGAAGCATTCTTTGTAAAACATTTGAAACCCAGCCTTAACCAGGGGGCGGGTCTCAGACACGCTTTGTCCCTTGTTTACAATGGGGTACTCAGGTCAAAGCAGTTTCAGTCTTTTATTCATGGTAATGAATCATTCACGTCATCAGGAGAGTCGTCAAGGGAGCCATCAGGGGAGGCTTCCATCCCATCATTAGGAGAGTGCTAACTAGAGCACAACAGGTGCTAATTAGAGCTGTTTAGTCACTAGCCTATAGCAGTCGGCCTCTCGGTAGGAGGGGTCTTGTTAGGTTAAAAACTCCAGCTTTTGTTGGCTTCTGGTTTATTCTTCTCTACAAGAGTCAAGACAGAGGTCAGACTACCAGAGCAAGAATTTTAGCTGAGGAAGCTTCTGTGATTTGAAGCGAAACGTCCTCACGTCAAGCAACCCAGTCCAGTCGAAGATTCAAGCTTCTCTACTATATAACGATGATGTTGATTATTAAATTAGTCGCTGGCGATTTTGATAGTCGACGTAAGCATGACCAGTCGACTAATCATGTCAGCCCTGTTCTGAAGCATCTTTAAAGCTGTAAAAGTAGTATTTTCTGTTTTGGTGAGGTACCCCTTACAACTACTGTATAGCTTGACTGTGATTCCTTACTTGTAAGCTGCTTTGGATAAAAGTGTCAGCTAAATTAATGTAACATAATGTAATGTAATATAATGGCATGACGTCTCTTGCTGCCTCCATCCCGCTATTTTCCAATTATCCACTGAATTTCAGGTGTGTAATTTGTTTGGTTTCTTAAATTGTAATTTTCTTTTTCTCTCCCCTCCGGCCTTATTCAAAAAAGCACTTCCCTAATCATGTTCATTAGCAGTCTATGCATCATTAACACAAAGGCATGTTGGGAAACAAAATCCTAGTGACTGCCCAAGATGAGTTGGCTACAGTTTCATATTCTTCCTTCCTCCTCTCTCTGTCCCTGCAGACATAGGAACACCAACAACCTTCAAATCAGAGAGTATGTGCAGTCACTAGCATCATTCTGAAATGTTGAAGGCATCAAGGATGGTGCAGCCTATACTCCACACAAATTAATATTTTATAACCACCTAGGTAAAAACAAAATACATTCAATCTCACAACTAAATCTACCCCATTTTAACTGCTCCAGGTCATCAGGAGTTGGGATCATAAATTCTGAAACTTGAGGAAATACTTCATTGTTATAATTGCACATCATATAGAAAGAAGTCTCGAATGCATGCACTGTACTGCGGAGCAGTTGTGAGTACTTCTGGGTTCAATCCCGCCCATGCTCATTCCCTTGTAGACCTTGCACTGCATCAAGAAAGGCATCAAGCTGATGACAAATCAAGTTGCAAAGCCATACAAACTGTACTGTGGGGATCCTGAGAGAAGGGGAGCAGTCCATTGTCTGAATGTTTGATGTTTGGACTGTCAATCCAAAGCTAAATAAAAATCAACAGGGTTAAGGTCAGGTCTTGGGGGTATGCACTGGTGCTGTATGTTGCCACTTCCACCACACTACAGAAACACACTCAGTTTGGGTTGTCTCATACTACAGCAGACAACCGGTGCATTTCCATCTCCCAAAATTAGCCATCTACCTGCTTCAGTCAAGTGAGCATCACAACCTGGATCATGCCCACAGAGTCTTATAGGTGGCGTTGCCTCACAATGTAAGAAAAACCCCTAAACTGAGTCTCCCAAAAATCCTTTCAACTAACACAAAGTCACTGCAGTATGACTTGTTAAAGCTGCCCAATGAAAATACCCATTGTTTGAAAAAAAAAAAAACCCAAAAAACAGGAATGTTATGAGTGTACAAAGAAAGACAGTGGATGTGTGTGCACTGCCAGCACACAAAAGTAATTTTAAAATCTAACTAAAAAGTTGCCTTTCCTGAGATATATCTTTCTGCAGAGGATTGTCAGCAAATAAAAAAGTGATTGTTTTATTTCTATGAAGCATTGTCCCATAACAAGATGGCCTATGTCATTTTAAAAAAATAACAGAGGCCGTTAAATTATAGTCACATCTTTCATTTATTTGAAACACGAGACAGGAACTCTGAAATATCGAATGATTGTATTAGGTATTTGGTTCATAAACTAAAAACAGTAGGGAATTTGAGATCTACAATATCAGCTCTGCACCAGCATATTATAAATACTTTATTAAGCCATACACTGTAGTCAATGTCTCTGGTTCAATGGTTTAAAGGAAAAATGTGCATATTTAGAATATTGATCATTACAGGATACAGAATATTACAAAAAGTACCTCCATTATAAAATATACAACAATCTAGGAATTTAAATTGTTGAATAAATTCCTTGCTTTTGTTTCCCTGTTTCGGCGCAAAAGCCCAAACATCAATGTTACAAAGTAACCTATGCCCTTTGTTCATCAGAAATTGATGTGGGCAATGGAGGAAACATTTTAGAAGAAAGGGGTGTGAACTTTGCCAACATCAATCTTGTTTCAAATTGAACTGCAAGGTTCCAGCTGAATGAATTGCCTTTCAAATGCAGAAGGCCATGGCTACACACTTTCAATCCAGAAGTGAATCTGATTTGATCCCTGGAGCCTTACAAAGGCACAATCCACTGATTGATAAAGCGAGGTGAGAGGAGATGAGGGTAAAAGAAAAAAGGAACCCAGTCAATGAGGAAGAGGGTAAAGAAAAAGGGACAAGTGAATAGAAGTAATGAAGGCAGATATGGGGGTAACGGGCAGGTGAAAGAAAGTAAAGGAATAAAGGGGTGGGCAGATGAAACAGCACTGTGAAGTGCACAGGTTGTTATACAGGACCAATTCTTACGTCTGGTGCACAAGCTGTAATGATGTGGAAAAACTGGAGTTAGCACATCTGCACTGCCAGTCTGGTCAGTGCTAACAATTTGGAGATCACAAAGCACTTGATGCTGTCAAAAGTAAAATACCTGCCCCAACATTACTGACTGACATGTAACCAGGAGGGTAACATCAACTCAAGAGACCACAAGTATTACACTCAACAAAAATATAAACGCAACACTTTTGGTTTTGCTCCCATTTTGTATGAGATGAACTCAAAGATCTAAAACTTTTTCCACATACACAATATCACCATTTCCCTCAAATATTGTTCACAAACCAGTCTAAATCTGTGATAGTGAGCACTTCTCCTTTGCTGAGATAATCCATCCCACCTCACAGGTGAGCCATATCAAGATGCTGATTAGACACCATGATTAGTGCACAGGTGTGCCTTAGACTGTCCACAATAAAAGGCCACTCTGAAAGGTGCAGTTTTGTTTTATTGGGGGGGGATACCAGTCAGTATCTGGTGTGACCACCATTTGCCTCATGCAGTGCAACACATCTCCTTCGCATAGAGTTGATCAGGTTGTCAATTGTGGCCTGTGGAATGTTGGTCCACTCCTCTTCAATGGCTGTGCGAAGTTGCTGGATATTGGCAGGAACTGGTACACGCTGTCGTATACGCCGGTCCAGAGCATCCCAAACATGCTCAATGGGTGACATGTCCGGTGAGTATGCCGGCCATGCAAGAACTGGGACATTTTCAGCTTCCAAGAATTGTGTACAGATCCTTGCAACATGGGGCCGTGCATTATCCTGCTGCAACATGAGGTGATGTTCTTGGATGTATGGCACAACAATGGGCCTCAGGATCTCATCACGGTATCTCTGTGCATTCAAAATGCCATCAATAAAATGCACCTGTGTTCTTCTTCCATAACAGACGCCTGCCCATACCATAACCCCACCGCCACCATGGGCCACTCGATCCACAACATTGACATCAGAAAACCGCTCACCCACACGACGCCACACACGCTGTCTGCCATCTGCCCTGAATAGTGTGAACCGGGATTCATCCGTGAAGAGAACACCTCTCCAATGTGCCAAACGCCAGCGAATGTGAGCATTTGCCCACTCAAGTCGTCTACGACGACGGACTGGAGTCAGGTCGAGACCCAGTGAGGACGACGAGCATGCAGATGAGCTTCCCTGAGACGGTTTCTGACAGTTTGTGCAGAAATTCTTTGGGTGTGCAAACCGATTGTTTCAGCAGCTGTCCGAGTGGCTGGTCTCAGACGATCTTGGAGGTGAACATGCTGGATGTGGAGGTCCTGGGCTGGTGTGGTTACACGTGGTCTGCGGTTGTGAGGCTGGTTGGATGTACTGCCAAATTCTCTGAAACGCCTTTGGAGACGGCTTATGGTAGAGAAATGAACATTCAATACACGAGCAACAGCTCTGGTTGACATTCCTGCTGTCAGCATGCCAATTGCACGCTTCCTCAAATCTTGTGACATCTGTGGCATTGTGCTGTGTGATAAAACTGCACCTTTCAGAGTGGCCTTTTATTGTGGGCAGTCTATGGCACACCTGTGCACTAATCATGGTGTCTAATCAGCATCTTGATATGGCACACCTGTGAGGTGGGATGGATTATCTCAGCAAAGGAGAAGTGCTCACTATCACAGATTTAGACTGGTTTGTGAACAATATTTTAGGGAAATGGTGATATTGTGTATGTGGAAAAAGTTTTAGATCTTTGAGTTCATCTCATACAAAATGGGACCAAAACCAAAAGTGTTGCGTTTATATTTTTGTTGAGTGTATTTTGCTCCCTAGAAATGAATACAGAATGCACACATGATGGAACTAGAAAAACTGGATTCAGGCTGCCGCCATATTATTACACTGCTAACAAAGCAGAAACATGTTTGAGTGAAAAGTGTTGTTGAAAAAATACCACACACTGTCCAAAATATGCCCGTCATTCAAAATATGGCTAATGTGGCTTTGGAAAGTAGGTCAAGATCATGCCAACTTCACTGGGTACTGAACATTTGTGCAAGGTTACATTCAACTCTACCACATAAGCTGCAAGAAATACTCGACACTACATGACCCCTAAACCAATGTACAAAGGGACGAAATGACAGGTGGAGAACACTATAGCCTACCTCACTATCTGAAAATATTTTCAGAAACTCAAAAGGTAAAATGAAATGATGAAAGACTGTCATAAATACTAAAAAGTGTCAAACAAAATGAAAAATGCCAATGAAACAAATTATGTTGTGTGTTGGGGGGGGGGGGGTTTGGCTGGACAAGGTTGGGTTGTTTTGTGTTTATTTTCCTTCCCAGGTGATTTGGGGCTGTTCTCTGAGGAAAATGTGCTGCAGAAGAGTCTCTCTCCTCTGGTACGATGATTGGCTGCACCTGTTGCATTCTCGTGCGGCTCTCTATCAGGACAATCCACGACACCTGTGATGTTCACGTGCAGATCTGAGGACTTCCAGCTGGTACCAATGTAGTGATGAAGAACTACATTTAAACCAGCAGTGAGTTGGATAAGATTGCCGGAGAATACGACCTTGTGACGACCGTGTGGGGACGCTGAGGGCCGTTTCAGAGTCTGACATCGCGCCTGTGAAGGAGGAAGAGGGTGAGAGGCAAACGTTGTCAGCACACGACAGAGGTGAATATTCTGAAAAGTTTTCCGTGAATGTAAATTGGCGTTTATACGCAGCTATAAGTAATTATTGGTGGAAATTGTTTGGCGTGCTCCTCACGGCAGTGGCGTGTGGATTAATGATCCTCCACTAGCTGTGAGCAGCAGCCTCTTTGAACTAAGTTTGAAACCAGACCTAAACGTGTAGCTGATAAGTTTGCATCTAAACAATATTTCGTAGTAATAAGTGTTGAATAATCTCATCTCTGTTCCTCCTTCGCAGAGTACAGTACCTGGGGGGGGTGTTGGCAGAACTCCTGAGTCCTGAACGTTCGGACTCCGACTGTTGAGACGCTGAGAGAGCGCGCCGCCTTTTCACCTCACCAGAACTGTAATTATTTAGTATTTCATGTATAGCACAAAGGGAGAAAAATAAATGTGTTTTCTTTTTGGAACTGCTTCTGATTATTTCATGCTGGGTTCAGTCAGATACTGGACTGCTCCTCAATCCGCGTCTTATCCATAACAAAATTAATTAGGAATGACAACTCAACACCAATAAGACGCAGAAGACAGCAATCTAAAACTCAACTTGATAAATTGTTGAATGTATATATACCAACTTGTGTTTTGACCGCCCAAGGTCACTCATGCACAAAAAGCATTCAAGTGAAAATGAATCTTGACAGTGGCTTCAGATAAGGTCTGATAACACCTGGGAGAATGCACTGCTGTCGTACATCACTATATTGTTGGTAAGGTTAGACCTTACTTGTGTGAAGTGCCTTGAGGCAACTTTGTTGTGATTTGGCGCTATATAAATGAAATAAATTGAATAAACTGACTATATCTACCACACTACAGGCAAACAGCTGCCATCCAGAAAGCACAAAATGACACTGGGTTATTAATCTCTTGGTGTACGCGTACTACAATTTTGCTGGTTTTTCATGTAAATCTAAAGAAATCAACAGATTTCCCTGAGTTGCCTCAAGATAAATAGATAAAACCAACTAGGTCAACAGACACAAACTTGGAATCCCCCAGCGAGGTTACCCAAGTGGCAGACTTTCTGAATTGTTCCTCAGTGTTGTGATATATTTATCATTTTGCTGATGTACCACCTTTCTATGTGCAAGACATGGTGTGAAAAGGTTCAATGAAAGCATGGAAGGAAGAAAAAAGAAGCCTAGGTGACCAATCAATCCATGAAGACATCTGCAACTGCTGAAGTGTTGCAAAATTACAAATTGTCAGTTGCACCCTCTCACTTTTCAGTATTGAAAACAGGATGTTGGGGATTTTGGTGGTAAAGATCAGACTATCTATTATTGATGTAGTAAACCAAAGTAAAACAAAGTATTAATTACTATATGGACAATGTATGACAGAAACATAAGATTGTTAACAACATCTGTCTTGAATAAGAGACACAATAGCACGTTCATTATAACCATATGCAACAAGAATAATGAATACAGTTGAGGATTATAAGTATTAATGAAATGGTATATAACAATGTGATTTAACTCAATTTACTGTGGCAGTTACATCCAGTCAATTAATAATAAGTTGCCTTTTTTGTTTCACTAAAACTCAGCTGTGTTTTTTCATAGGTTTTGCTATAATTAATGAAAGATATAAAGTATATCATCAATCACATTAGTCATTTAATGCCAGATATGAATAAAATAATATGTGGAGTGTTTGGCAGATAGATGGTAAGACAGATTTCCTGTCAGGACAACTTAGGTTAAAGTCATAAAAAATAAAAATAAACATTTTTTTTTCAAGCAGTCTAGTATACGCCTGAGTTGCTTAACTAAAGCAGATGCATTCTGTTGGTGTCTATGTCACTGCCATTCGAGAGTCTGGCATATGTGTTACAGTCAGATTTAAGAACCATCTCAAGATAAATGACTTAGAAAAAAGACTTTTGGAAGACTGAAACAGAGCTTGAAATCCCTCTTGATTATCGTTTCTGTTTCTTGGTGAAACTCATTAAACAGTGAGACTCATAAAAGCAGCGGGAGAGATGACAGGCTTGCATTCTCAGTTGTTTTAGAGGCATCTAAGTGCAATAAGCATCTGAAAATTGAGGGTTGTTAAAGTGAGTTTTTTTTTTCCTTTTACTATCGAAGCATTGTTCTTCTACAATGCGGGTAACAAGCAGGAATCCCAAGGAACTTGGAGTTAACAGCAGCCTTTTTGCACCATTTTCTGAGGGCAGCTCTGCAGGGAAGGCATTTACACCTGCTTGCCTCATCTTTCACGATGCACTCATCCCCTGAAGTGTGCTTAACTTATAAATGTCCATGTCTAAAATGGAGCCAACAACAACAAAAAGTGTGTGTGTGTGTGTGTGTGCGCGCATGTTCTAAAAACAGTGACAATTTTCCAGACAAGTGAAGGTTTTCTCAGTGACTTGTTTGTTAGAGCCCAAATTACTTATGGATACTTTGAAAGTACAAGACATCTTGAAATGTTATGGCTCTGCACTCAGCACATACTGTCTGAGGCTGTACAAACATCACTGAACCTGATGTGAAAGTAAACACATGGACAAATGAACAAATAAGATTAAACAGTTTGACAAAACAGCATGTTTGCTTTTATTCAAATTGTATGCTACTGATAAACAATGTGAAATGGAAGGAAACATAAAACAAACAACTCTTGTAAAAATTCCATCCAGGACCTACTTTGTGATATAATATACACATGACAGTCAAAGGTTTGAAATTCAACAGTAAACTGATTTTTTTCCCCGTTCATGAACAAATCATATTCTCTTAACAAGCGAAGAAATCTACAGGGATCCAGCAAAATAATCAAAGAGGAAATTCTGGGTCACGGCTTTCTAACCTTTTAATGGTTTTTAAATTTTATTCTTCCTACGGATAAATAATTCTGTTTTGTTGTTGTGTCTTGTCTCTTCTCAGGGCCATCCAACCTCTGTACTCACAAAGCGAGAGCTGTGTTCGGGTGCTTGGCAGTAAGCTGGACTCGTTTCCGGTGGGGGTTGGCCTCTGCCAGGGCTGCAACTTGTCACCAATCCTGTTTGTGATATTCATGGACAGGATATCGAGGCGTAGTCGGGGGGAGGAGGGTTTCCAGTTTGGTGGGATCAGGGTCTCATCACTGCTTTCTGCAGATGATGTCGTCCTGTTGGCTTCATTGGCTGGTGACCTCCAACCCTTACTGGATCGGTTTGCAGCCGAGTGTGAAGCGGCTGGGATGAGGATCAGCACCTCTAAATCTGAGGCCATGGTTCTCAGCAGGAAACCAATGGATTGCCTACTCCGGGTAGGGAATACAGTCTTGCCCCAAGTGAAGGAGTTCAAGTATCTTGGGGTCTTCTTCATGAGTGAGGGGACAATGGAGAGTGAGATCGGCCAGAGAATTGGTGCACCAGGGGCGGTATTGCATTCCCTCTACCATGCTGTTGTGACGAAAAGGGAGCTGAGCCAAAAGGCGAAGCTCTCGATCTACTGGTCAATCTTCGTTCCTACTCTCACCTATGGTGAAGAGGGTTGGGTCATGACCGAAAGAACTACATCGCGGGTACAAGCAGCCGAAATGGGCTTCCTTGGGAGGATGGCTGGTGTCTCCCTTAGAGATAGGGTGAGAAGTTCAGTCATCCGATGGGAGCTCAGAGTAGAGCCGCTGCTCCTTCGCATTGAAAGGAGCCAGTTGAGGTGGTTTGGGCATCTGGTAAGGATGCCTCCTGGGCGCCTTCCGAGGGAGGTGTTCCAGGCACGTCCCAGGGAAGACCCAGGACTAGGTGGAGAGATTATATCTCCACATTGGCCTGGGAACGCCTCGGGATCCACCAGTCACAGGTGGTCAATGTGGCCCAGGAAAGACAAGTCTGGGGTCCCCGACTGGAGCTGTTGCACCTACGAACGATCTTGGATAAGCAGTTGAAGATGAGTGAGTGAGTGAGTGAGTGAGTGAGTGAGTGAGTGAGTGAGTGAGTGAGTGAGTGAGTGAGTGAGTGAGTGAGTGAGTGAGTGAGTGAGTGAGTGTTGTCTCTTGATGTTTAATTGTGTACAGCACTTTGAAAATATTCAAACAATTACTATTATGATACGAGGTCTGTCCGAAAAGTAACGGACCTTTTTATTTTTTTCAAAAACTATAAGGATTTGAATCATGTGTGCTTGCATCAGCCAAGCTTGAACCTTCGTCACGCCTGTCGGTTGCGTCATTCGCCTGTGGGCAGGCTTTGAGTGAGCACTGGTCCAGCCCCCTCATCGGATTTTCATTGTCAGGGAAATGGCTGAGCAACTGACGCTTTGCGCCATGAAATTTTTTTCAGAAACTGTGTGAGACAGCCAGGTGGAAACCATTCAAAAATTCAGATGGCTTTCGGTGAAGATTCTATCGGCGTCACACAGATTAAGGAGGATTATAACCGGATTAAAGATGGCCCACAGCGGCGGAAAGCGTGCCGGGCTGAAACGACCAGATCATTTCCAAAGTGAAGGCTGTGTTGATCCGGCACGTCGTGTGACTACCAGAGAAATCGCACAAAATGTGGACATCAGCACTTTTGTGGCACATTCCACTGTTACAGGACATTTTGTAATGAAAGACGTGCAGAGGAACACCTCCGTGTTGGAAACCATTCGGAAGATTCAGACGGCTTTCGGTGGCTTTTCAGTCGAGTGAGTATCCAAGAAATTGTGTAACAGCTGGGCATGCCACAACATGTCCTGTGAGACTTCCAAGGGCTATTGCTACTAATCTACCAGAGAGAGAATGGGCTCTCTATACATTTTTTAAAAGCCCCAGTGGGTAAAAAAGTGAAAGAGATAGGACATTTGGAACAGAGTTAAAGTCATCTGCCTAAAATTGCCTATGAAGTTTAAAATCTATTTAAAATTTGCAGATGTGTTTTAAAAGCATACTATAACTTCCTAAAAACAAGTGTTTAATTGCACAATACCATTTACTCAAACCTTTATGATGTAGGGGTGTTGCTGATCAATTTCGGGCTAAACTACACCCAAATGTAAAGGCTTATTACATACACATTGCATTTTAGCGAAACTTGAAGGCAGAACAACTGGTGCAGTGTGACGTGATGAAATCAATAATCTAGACAAGTAATCTTGTCATCTGAACTACCAAATCCAGTCAAAGGTGGTGTGGAGCACAATGTGCAGTCTAATAGCAAATGCGAAGCGGAAATAAATACTGGGGTCAAAAAAATTTAATTACCATGGTAACCAAAGCTTAAACACACCTGAATTGCAATTTGGAAAACAAAAGACATATATGTGACAAATTTGGTACCAAAATATTCAATAGAAACAGAATTCAAACAAACACAGCAACAAATATATATCCTTAGCAAAACTAGCCGCTGAGGAAAAAGTGGTATTTACTGAACGGACACCAAAAAAAAAGATGATCCCAGTTTGTCGACATGGTGGTAGCAAGAAAGTCAGACTGTGCAAACAGACAGTAGGTATATGAGGGAAAAGTTGGATAATTCTGTATAGTTATGTCCACACACCCTAGCAAAGATAAGACTTGAGTGTTCCGCGCTTGACAGGGCTCTGACTTCTCTCCTCCCACTGCTGCTAGAATTAGAGGACGGTACTATACACATGCACACACTGTCAGAGAAGCAGAAAACACTCAAACAGCCATGGGAGGAATACTTCAAGTGTCTACATAAAATAAACTTGCACAGCACTGTTTGTGTTATTCATCAGCAAGTTAGGTAGCATGGTTGTTTATCTGCGAAAGGAAAAAAAAGAAAACTGCCCAGGACAAGAAAACTCCCACAGCTTCCTTCACCAACCCCCCCCCCCCCCCCCCCCCTTCTCTTCATCCACTCCAAACCTTCCCAGATGGAGGACTGGCCTACTGGACTGGAAAAGGCAGAAGCAAACCAAGCCTAACTGCTCTCAGTTCACACATATAAATGCGAGTTCAAATTTGTGCAAATCTACACATGCACGCACTCGCTGAAACACTGATCTGAAACTATTCGATATGTACAGAGTACAATGTCACGTCGACTTCACCAGCTTTCCCACAGTGCATATGCACATAAATGCTCTGCAACAAAAGCACCAGTTTTCCTAATTGGCTGAGAGATTTAAACAAAAAGGGCACAGTGTTGAAATGCAGCACTTTAAAGATAATTAACATTTCACCGGGACAAATGCTTTCTCATGGTGTCAAGAGCTGAAAGTGGTTTGGCATCCGTTACCCGGGAAGCTCAATAACGCATGAGAATGTAGGTTAATTAAGGAAAGGTTGAAGGCAACTGAGGCCGTCTTACCTTTGGTCTTTGAGGAGAAGCACAGGGAGAGCTGAGCAAATAGGTCAGGATTCTCAAACTTCTCTTCTTTGACTTTGATCCAGAAGCAATTCTCTGCCATTTCCTGAGGCACTATCTGCAATGACACAAGGATTCCATTATCACCACAATCACAAACTGCCATTCCGGCAAGCTGCCACTCAAAAGTTCTCACTGGAGATGAGGGCTGTGTGGGTTTTCTTGTTTGTGGACACACACAAACACACATACATGCATGACCTTCCATGTGGACCCTTTAACATCTGAATGGCAAACAGAGAAGGTAAATAGAGGAACAATGACTGAAAATAAAAAAAAAATACTTATTTTCACAATATAGTGTACCCAGAAAGTCTTCACAGCGCTTCACTTTTTCCACATTTTCTTATGTTACAGCTTTATTCCAAAATGGATGAAATTCATTATTTTCCCCTCCATATTCTACACACAATACCCCATAGTGACAATGTGAAAAAGGTTTTGTTTTTCAAAGGAGTGGCTTCAGAACAACTCTATGAATGTCCTTGAGTGACCCAGCCAGAGTCTAGACCTGAATCTGACTGAACATCTCTGGAGAGATCTGAAAATGGCTGTGCACCAACACTCCCCATCCAACCTGATGGAACGTGAAAGGTGCTGCAAAGAGGAATAGGCAAAACTGCCCAAAGATAGGTGCACCAAGCCTGTATTCAAGACTTGAGGCTGTAATTGCTGCCAAAGGTGCATCAACAAAGTACTGAGCAAATGATGTGAATACGTAAGTATACGTGATTTCATAGGTTTTATTTTTAGTAAATTAAAATAAATAAAAACAACTTTTTTCATGTTTTCATTACGGGGTGTTGTGAGCAGAATTTTGAGGGGAAAAAATTAATTCCAATTTGGAATAAAGCTGTAGCCAGGTGGTGACCAAGTGGTTAGTGCTTGGATTCTGTGCAGAAGGTTCCGGGTTTAAACCCCACTCCTGCCACATTTCTCCATGTAATGTGGAGCTGTGTCAGGAAGGGCATCTGGTGTAAAACATGTGCCAAATCAACATCCAGATCTATTGTGGCCACCCTGAGTGAAAATGAGGGAACAGCTAAAGGGATGTACTTTTTTGTAATAAGGCTGTATCATAACAAAATGTAGAAAAAGTATAGAAAACCATAGGCCACATCTCCAGTCTTTATATCAACCATCTTTTCGCTTGTCTGCCAAAGTACAAATGATAACACATTTTCAATGATATGGCAAACTTCTACATGAACATTTCTATGCTAATTAATTAGATGTGAACAGACCCTAACTGCATCAGACAATTCAAAGCTCGTTTTGACCTCCCCAGAGATGAATGAAAAGAATACATTTTAAAACCTCTCCATCCGTGTTTATACACTCCACCTACCTGGACCTGCATGAAACTGCAAAGCATCTAACAGCCTACAGACACACACACCAGAGATTCAGACATAAAAAAGAAAAACTAATATAGCTTGTAGTATACCTGTCAGGCAGACTGCATTATGCTTTTTATGACAACTCTATGTCTGAATTTTTCACAGTGAAGCATTGACTGCTTCAGGGTTCAGCTTTTGGCCCACTGTTTTTTTTTCATATATGTTCCACCCCTTGGTCAGGTTATATCTATCCATAGGATCAGTTAGTATTACTATAATGACAACACAGATGCATATGTCTGTTTGCATGTTATGTGTCAAAATGCTGCAAAGCCGGAGGCTTATTTGGCTGTTGTAAAAAGACAGATGTTGTCTAATGTACTCTCAAACTTTGAGAAAACTGAGATGATGGTTATCAGTTGTGCCAGACATTTAGTTAATTATTTCACACTGTTGCTTCTTGACTGTGTAAATCAACACCATGTTCAAGTTAAGAATATGTGCCAGCATTTGTCTTTTCATTTGCATATTAGAGAGGTGACTAAGACTGCACTTTATCACTGTGATGAAACAATTCTGTACAGCCGAGGCACTAATTCAAACCTTTGTGCCTTCAAGAACTGAAAGTTGTTACATTTTATTTTCCAGCTTGACATGCTGTTACATTAGAAGCCTTCAAGGAATCAATAAGAAAGTTTTAACCGGGATGCTGACATTTAAAAATATCACTCCAATGCTAGTTCCTCAACACTGGTTTACCGTTGATACGAGGGATGATTCTGAGGTTCTGCTGATAAGGTGTAGGATGCTGAGGGGCTGCTCCCTTTGTTATCCTGCTGAATGTATTGAGCCTTATGTGACAGAGAAATTAGACATTACACTAATCACCAGGACTGCTTTCT
The DNA here is from genome assembly GCF_902500255.1 of Thalassophryne amazonica. Taxonomy (NCBI): domain Eukaryota; kingdom Metazoa; phylum Chordata; class Actinopteri; order Batrachoidiformes; family Batrachoididae; genus Thalassophryne; species Thalassophryne amazonica. Next base: position 57,710,802 of record NC_047113.1, read on the forward strand.
TCCACTTTCGTAACATAGTGAGGATTCGTCCCATCCTGTCTATGGCTGATGCAGAGACTCTGATCCATTTGTCTCCCCTACACTGAATTATTGTAATGTCCTATTATCTGGTTTACTGCAGTCCAGCATTAAGGGTCTCCAACTGTTTCAAAATGCTGCTGCCAGAATTTAGACAAGAAGCAGAAAGTCTGACCACATGACAGAGATTTTGGTCTCCCTTCATTGGCTTCCGGTCTCTGTGAGGTCTGATTTTAAGGTTCTCTGACTAACTTACAAAATGATTCATAGCCTAACTGACCAAATTACAACCTATACCAGCCTTTGCTCTGTGCTCTAAGGATGCAGGACTACCTTGTGTGCCTAAGTTTAAAAAGTCAGCAGGAGACAGGGCTTTCTCTTATCATGTCCCTGTCTTGTGGAATGATCTCCCTGCAGAGATAAAACAATCAGATTCCATATAGACATTCAAGTCTACACTAAAGATGCATCTATTCTCCCTCTCATATAACTAGTATACCGATGTAGTATGGAATGATGATTCCTCTACTTTTAATTCATATTATTAACAATGAAACAGGTCTCAGTCTCACTACATCTAAATTTTGGGTCTGTTAATGAAGCACAGGGCTGGCTGCTGGCAAGCACTTAATTCTCTGTAATTGTCTTTGCTTCTCTGTTGACTTACTTCTGGTGAACTAATGCCTCAGTTGCAGTTATTTCCGGCCAACTGATTTTTTTTCTCTCTGTCCAAGGCACTGACAAGACCTTTAATGGATGCTGGCCCTGCACCCTAAGATGTCAGACTGACCCCAAGAAGCCCTGCCTTTTCAAGACCTACCTATTCAACCACCTAAAGACCCAAGATGGGCTGCTTTTCAAATTTCAATTAAGGACTCTGTCATTGTTGCTTTTCTGTTTCTTCTGTTTGAAAAAATCTGTCAGGATGTGAGGTCTGGTTGTGTTGGGGTTGTTTTTGTATTGTTCGCCTTCTTCTCTTGCTGGGGTTTTTCCCATTTGGGTCTGTCTATGTCTTTCTCTCTTGTCTGTCTCTGCTGGCTCTTGGTGATGGGTGTTTCCCTCTCTCTGGCCACACCCCCTTTCTGGTGCATTCCACGCACACCTGTTTTCAATCAGCACCTCATCACCTGGGTGTATTTAAGTTCCTCTGTCTGCGTTATTCCTTCGTCAGATTGATGTGCCTTGTGCCTTCTCTCGAGCTCTGTTTTTGTGTATTCCTGACCTGCTTGCCTCTCATGTGTTATGACCACCTGCCTGTATTATCGCCCACGCCTAAGCCTGATGTTTCATATATTTCTGCTCTTGCTGGACTGCCTTTTTGGCTACCGGACCCTGAATACTACCTCAGTAAAGATTTTTTACTCACAGAGCTCAGCCTTTCTGTGGAACCAGACCTGACAGATCAATGTGGCCAACGATGGACGCAGCAGACTCGAGTCCCTTTCAGCTAGCCGTACAACATAATAGCAGGCAGCTAGCCCAACAAGACGGCTCACTGCTCTCAGCTCTGGCTTTAGCGACCTACTGTAATGCCAAGATGCTTTCATGTCTTCCGTGAGCTCCCACATGGAATAATTACTGTCAAGACTCATCCCTCAGGCCAGTCCAGACCCGGTTAAAGGTAACACCAGGCAGTCTCTGTCAAATCCACCGGCCGCCATTCTGGCTCCCCCACCGAAAGCTGCCATCTGCACTCAGCTTCCCCCCCCCCCCCGGAATGATTCTCCGGAGAGACTGGCGACGTTTTGCCTTTTATTACACAGTGTGAGCTACACTTTGAACTCATGTCATCTATGTTCCCATCTGAAAAGGCGACGATAGCATATATGATATCTCACCTGTCTGACTGGGCTGCATCGTGGGCTACCGCTGAATGGAGCTGTCGGTCGTCATCTTGCTCCTCCCTCCAGGCATTCACCGCTACGCTCCAGCAGGTTTTCCAACACACATCCCTGGGACGTGAGGCGGCGCGCTGCCTACTTCCGCATCCTCGCCACCAAGAGTGAATGGAACCCAGCTGCGCTCCTCGATGTGTTCTTCCAGGTGCTGTCCACGGACATCTGGGATCGATTAATTTCTACGGATCGTCCACATGACCTTGATGAACTGATCGCCCTGGCTATCCGGATCGACCGGAGCTTGGCCGAACAGCCTCGTCGGGAGGGTCGCCTCCAACCACCACGCTCCTCCACGCCCACTCATCTGAGTGTCGCATCTCATCACTCCGAAGCTGACTCTGCTCTCTGCAGCTCTGACAAACCTTTGCTGCGGGGCCATACATGGCTGTCGATCGATTTGTTGCCAGGGGTGAGTCCACCACAGGGAAAACTGTTTTCTTTGTCGGTTCCTGAACTCATCGCCATGCAACAATATATCCAAGAGCCGCTTGACGTGAGTTTGATTTATCCCTCAGTATCACCCGCAGGGGCGAGTTTCTTCTTTGCAGAAAAGAAGGATAAGTCACTTCGGCCATGTATTATCAAGGCTTAAACGAAATCACTGTAAAAAAAAAAAAAAAAAAATGCTATTATCTGCCTTTGATCTCCACTGCTTTTGAATTATTAGAAGGTGCCAGGATTGTTACTAAACTAGACCTACGCAATGCTTACCACCTGGTCAGAATAAAACAAGGAGATGAGTGGAAGACAGCATTTAACACTCTCACGGGTCATAACGAATATTTGGTGATGCCTTTCGGGCTCACCAACGCACCGGCCGTTTTCCAAAATCTGGTTAATGATGTTTTATGTGACTTTTTGAATAAATTTGTGTTCGTTTATTTAGATGACATCCTGATCTTTTCCCCTGATCTCAAGACCCACACCCAGCATGTGTGCACAGTCCTGCAAATCCTGTTACACAATGATTTGTACGTTAATGCAGAAAAATGTGAATTCCACAGACCAACTGTATCTGTTCTGGGTTTTGTAATCTCGGAAGGAAGGCTACAGATGGACCCAGGTAAAGTGGCGGCTGTGCGTGAGTGGGCGGTTCCAAAGAACCACAAGGAGGTTCAGAGGTTCCTGGGGTTTGCAAACTTTTACCGCTAGTTCATCTGAAATTTCAGTTTGTTCGCCGCTCCACTGCATAATGTGACCTCGTCCCTACGGGCGTTCAAGTGGATCCTGGAATGTAACAAGGCCTTCAAGGTCCTAAAACAACGCTTTATGTCAGCCCCCGTGCTACTCCTTCCTGACCCCGCAGTTCGTGGTTGAAGTCGAAGCTTCTGACGATGGTGTGGGGGCAATCCTGTCCCAAATGAATCCCTCTGACATAAGGCTACATCCTTGTGCTTTTCTGTCCCGTGAGTTGTCTTCTGCAGAGCGCAATTACTGCATTGGTGACCACGAACTGCTAGCGATCAAAGTGACCTTGGAGGAGTGGTGTCACTGGCTGGAGGGCGCACAAATGCCATTAATAGTGTATACCGACCATAAGAATTTAGCGTATTTAAGAACAGCGAAACGTCTTAACGCTCGTTAGGAACGGTGGGCTATATTTTTCAGTTGTTTTGATTTTGTTATCTCCTATTGACCTGGCACTAAGAACGGTAAACCTGACGCGTTGTCAAGACAATATGATGGTCCTGATGCTCTATCCAATCCTGGCAACATTCTTCCACCCTCTTGCTTTGTCTCTGCCATAACTTGGGAAATGGAAAACCCGGGTAAAAGCTGCTCTAGAGACCGAATGCATACCTGCTGAATACCCACCGGGCAAGTCGTTTATTCCGGTTTCACTCAGTGGGGAGGTAATTAACTGGGGCCATAGTAGCCGTTTTGCTTGCCATCCCTTTTGCTTGCCATCCCGGAATAAAGAAAACTATGCATGTGTTACAACAACGTTTCTGGTGATCAGGTATGGTCACAGACGTTACAGAATTTGTGAATGCCTGTCAGATTTGCACAGTGAATCCTCAACACATCCACCATCTGGTACATTATTGCCTCTGTCTATACCTAGAAAACCCTGGACTCACATTTCTGAAGACTTTGTCACTGGACTTCTGCCATCAAAGGGGACACACTGTTATTTTGACTGTTGTTGATCGATTGTCCAAAATGTGTCATTTTGCGCCTTTACCAAAGTTACCTTCTGCCAAAGAACTAAGTGAGGTTATGCTTACTCACGTGATCCGTCTCCATGGTTTCCCGCAGGATATTGTCTCCGACCGGGCTCCTCAGTTCATCTCTGAATTTTGGATGGAGTTCTGCCATCTCCTCGGGGCTACCTCCAGTCTCACTTCCGGGTATCATCCACAAGCTAACGGTCAGACTGAATGTTTTAATCAGGAGTTAGAAAAGGGGCTTAGGATTTTATGTTCATAACACCCGTCTACCTGGTCATCAAATTTAGCGTGGACTGAACTAGTACACAATAGTTTGCCTTCTGCCTCATCCGGTTAGTCTCCTTTTCATGTAGTGTTTGGTCATCAACCCTCTTTATTCTCACTCACAACTCTTCGGTCCCCAGTTCCATCCGCCCTCAGGATGCCGGCGAATCTGGAAGCGGGCTCGTTGCGCCCTTAGACGATCTTCTGCCCGTTATAAGGTGGCTGCTGACCGTAAGTGGTCTTCTGCCTCTGCCTACACGGCAGGCCAAAAGGTTTGGTTATTTACTCTGTATTTGTCACTCGGTGGGGTGCTGTGCAAATTCGCTCCGAGGTTCATCGGTCCTTTTCCTGTGACTAAGGTCATCAATCCCGTCTCTGTCCATCTTCAATTGCCCAGTTTTATGCGTATTCATCCCACTTTCCATGTTAGTCAGGTTAAGCCAGTCATGTCCAGTTCTTTGTGCCCTACGGCCGTTCCCCCTCCTCCTGCCTGGTGCATGGGGGGGGCTGATTTCTCTGTGCAGCAGCTTCTTGCCTCCCATCTTCGGGCCCTCGGTTTTCAATATTTTGGTGACTGGGAGGGGTATGGCTCGAGGAGCGGTCGTGGGATCCCTCCCGCTTCATCCTGGACCCCGGTCTCAATCGTGACTTTCACGCAGCTAAACCTTCTGCTCGTGGGCCATCTGGGGTCGGGCCTGGAGGGGGGAAGGTACTGTCAGGATGTGAGGTCTGGTTGTGTTGGGGTTGTTTTTGTATTGTTCGCTTGCTTCTCTTGCTGGGGTTTTTCCCGTTTGGGTCTGTCTGTCTCTTTCTTTCTTGTCTGTCTCTGCTGGCTCTTCGTGGTGGGTGCTTCCCTCTCTCTGGCCACACCCCCTTTCTGGTGCATTCCACGCGCACCTGCTTTCAATCAGCACCTCATCACCTGGGTGTATTTAAGTTCCTCTGTCCACCTTATTCCTTCGCCAGATTGATGCGCCTAGTGTCTTCTCTTGAGCTCTGTTTTTGTGTATTCCTGACCTGCTTGCCTCTCGAGTGTTATGACCACCTGCCTGTATTATTGGCCACGCCTAAGCCTAATGTTTCATGTATTTCTGCTCTTGTTGGACTGCCTTTTTGTGTACCGCACACTGTTTACTACCTCAATAAACTGTTTTTACTCACAGAGCTCTATTATCAAGTCCTGCATTTGTGTTCAGCCTTTCTGTGGAACCAGACCTGATAAAATCTTCTTGTAATATTTATAAAAACACTGTTACTGTTAGAATGACCTAAGCAGTGGGTCAACCCTCTGAGTCTGGTCTGCTTGAGGTTTTTTCCCTCATTATCACCACAGGGAGTTTTCCTGACCACTGTTGCCTGTGTGCTTGCTCAGGAGGGTTGGTAAGGTTTGACCGTACTCATGTGAAAAGCCTCGAGGCAGCGTTGTGATCTGGCGCTATATAAATAAAATGAATAGAACTGATAAGCACATGCACTGTGGTCTCACGAAGCTGTCATGTTACATGTCCCCATGGCGAGGAAGTTGTGTGGAGGTTGATATCAGACAGGCAAACTTTGTGGAAATTTTCAAGTCAAGGCTTAAAACATCATTTTTCTTCAGGTTCTAATTGAAGAATTGGTTCTAATCTCATTTTATACCTCTTAGTGTGATTTATTCTGCGCTGCTGGGTTTATTTTTCTGTGTTCTGTTATTTGTGATGCTTGATTATGTTTTGATGTTAATTCCATTTTAATTGTAATGCATTCTGTATCCATGTTCTAAAGTGCTTTATTGATAAATTTTATTTGATAATAACTGTGGGACTCATTTGTCAAGGCTATGGTGATAATACTTTGAGTGATGTTATTGTTGCCCTCTGTGAGCCTTAAGTGGAGTAAGAAGATATAGAAAATGGATGGATGCTATTGTGGCTTTTTTAACAAAGGCTTGGAAGTTTGACTTATCAAATAAAAAAAAATAAAAAATCACATCTGCAAAACCAAAGCAGAAAAAGAGGCGTTTGCGCAGAACTTAACACACTGCACAGGCAGTTTGTAATCACCCTCAAGGCCACGCAGAAAAAAATGCTGATTGCAGCAGTGCTGCAGAGTGCCCCAATGGCTCGAGTCACACTGACAAAATGCTAAGATTTCTTTGTGTACTCAGTTTTCTCCAAACACAACAGAAGCGAGCACAGAGGTAGTCTGGCCACTGTGCCTGAGCACTGTTTCTGTGTCACAACAGGAGCTCTAGTGTTTTCTGTCCTACTTCATTCATGTGATGCACTGAATGAAGGTGGAGTAAAGCAGGGTCAGGTCAGGTCGGGTCTAAAGCCCCGTTTACACGTAGACGGTAAGAGCTCCCGGAAGCGTCCCGGAAGAGTTTTTGGCTCCTCCGGGCCATCTTTGGGATCAAACGGCGTTGTTAACGCCGGTGCTAGGGGGCGTGGCTTAGTTCCCGCTTCACCGGGAATCGTCGTCTTTTTAATCGCTGTTTCATCCTGTCCCTTCCTGTAGTGCCGCAGTATACACTGCCATTATTCGGCGGCCGGCGTTGTATCCCTAATCAACGGCGTAAGAGCCCGCATCGGCGTACACAACAGCGTTTTAACCGGAAACAGACGCAGACAAAACGGCGGCGCTAGCGGACAGTACGCCGTTCTAAATGCTACCTCCCAGTTAAAACAGCGTTCCAAACGGCCGATAGGCAGTGGTCAGTATAAAAACGCTAGCGCGCTGCATGCAGGCCTCTCACTCACGGCCAGCTCCAGATATTTTTGCAGAGAAGCTCCAGTATGCCTCCTAAAAGAAAGTTGGCAGCGGCAAGCACTTAAAGAAGAAGGAAACCAAGAGGTCTGGTTCAGAAGCAGAGGGGAGGCCTGTGGTGGAGACGGAGCAACACGTTGAGGAGGGGGAAAGGAAGGAGAAGAAAAGGCTGAGAATGATCTCCCTCCCCCTGCAGTGACAGAGGCATGTATTCCTGCTGCTTCAGCCTATTATACTCTGGGGGCGGTGCCTATATGCAAATGATCCTGGAGTAACGCAGGATTTGCCTGGATAAAAACCTGGGTATTAACCAGCGGTACACATGGCATTATCGGCGGCAGCAGAACACCGCCGTTCTCACGCGCGTCTTAACCTGCGATTGTAAAGGACAGAACTGGGTATTAACCCCCGTTGCCTGACGTGTGACGGATGCTACGGAGTCAAAACGCCGCTTTATTCGGCGGATTTAGCTGTGTTTTATCTGCCTATTTGCGGATAGTACGGCGGTCAAAACGCCGGCGAAATGCTCCACCCCTTTCCACCGCGAAAACAGCCGGAACTACCGCGAACTTCTGTCTACGTACTACCCGCCGACAAAACAGTCTATGTGTAAACGGGGCTTAAGAGAATGTGTTGCCTCCATTCAATACCTTGCAGGAATCCAGTGGGTCCTCACTCAACCACACAGTCAGATGAGCAATCCATTACTATCTTCCATCTTAGCCATCTGTCTAAGGCAGGCAGGTGCTTTTGTACATGGGCATCACTTTGTCCTGATCCAGCTGCTGGGCTCTTCAACACCGAGGCACGTGCACTGAATCAAGCTCAGAAAAATGCCACATATGGCCACAGTGCCATAACTGATGGCCCCTCAGAATGCAATTAGAACACATGTTCTGGGCCTCTCTAACCGCTCATTTTTTCCAGTGGTGCCCAAGGATTCAGTCACTGTCTTCAGTCACTGCTTCACTGAGTCCAGGTTTTACAAACATACATTCACACCAGAAACAGCAGAACTCTAAGAACATGAACCTTGGTTCTCCTGTATAGGTAGTGGCATCGCCCTACACCTGTGTCCAGTGACTGCATGACTCCATAAGCCTTCGTAGGTGGTGTTCAACTTAATTGGTCAAATAATTTCAAAAGAAATGAATGTCAATGGCACCGTAAGGACTCTTTCATTAAGGGTGACACTTACACCATATACAGACACACTGATGATTACGGAATCCAACAAGTCACCAAAAGCCTACGTTTTGGTCTAGGAGAATCCCCAAAACAGACACTACAACACTCTGTAAAGTTACATCATTTTCTCAACATATCAGATCAGCACTGTAAGGCACAGTAAAGTTTGTTATTTCATACATTTGTCATTTGCATTGAAAAGGAAAGGTTTGATTTGTGTATCCCAATTATTGAGAACAAGAAGTTCTTTAGTAGTAGTTTTTCCAAAGTTGTAAATGTGAGCTGATTATGGCACTGTGAGTATACAACTCAACTAAATACAGACATGGGGTCAAATACTTTGCATTGTATTTAAATACAAATACAAATACTTTAGATTTTCGAATTCCAAATACAAATACAAATACTTTGTACTTTTTCAAATACAAATACAAATACTTTATATTTTGAGTATTTCAAATACAAATACTCTCTATGAACTATAAACAACAAATCAACACAAAAACTGATAAACTGGTGACAATTTGTTGTGAAAACAGCATGACCAAATACTATTGATAAGTAAAGGACTGAATGTTTTATCACAAATTCACTATTAATATATCACAGGCAATAATCAAACTATCACAATATATATTGTGTTTCCATCAATATTGCATCCTTTTGTATCCACCATATCACAAAACAATAATAAAATGTCATATCTTCTCATCTTCTCATCAGCATATTGTATTATTGTATATAAATCACAATAAGGCTGTCATGATGTCACGTTCTGATGTCATGTCACGTTATGGGCTCTTGTTATTATCTGGACTCGTGTGTATCAGTCTTCGATCCCGTGTGTTGTGTGGGCCGCCAGAAGAGGAGGTACTGCTGGCCCACCACCAGAGGGCGCCCTGCCTGAAGTGCGGGCTTCAGGCACGAGAGGGCGAGGCCGCCACGGACACAGCCGGGGTTGACAGCTGTCAACTCATGACAGCTGTCACCCATCTCCACTTCATCAATCCACTCCATAAAAGCCGGACGTCATCTCCACCTCGCTGCCGAGATATCATCTACCTGTGAAGATAATTGTCTCTGCTGAGTTAAACATTGAGTAATAATCTGAACTTCTTTGCAGCCGTATTCCTGTGGCGTTTCCTTATCTGTGGGATTGGTGTAAAGTGTGATCAGCGACGGCTTCGCTTCACACTCCAGCCAGATAAGTGATTTAACAGGAGCTGCACGAGTGTGCGATTAGAGGTGGAGGTGACTTTCCACCTTCTGACTGTTTTTGTTACTGGGTGTGCACACTCCTACATCTCACTGTTTGTGCTCCTCGCCAGCAGTACCAGATCCGACAGTCGGGGACGGTGACCAGCTGGGAATTCGGGACTTGGCGGCTCCAGTATTCACCAGGTTCGGTGGCGGTGGAAATCGTGTGGTTCCGGCTCTTCTCAGGACAGACGTCTTCAATCCTCGAGCCTGCCCACACGTCACCGTTGTGTATTGACTGCTATTAGATTCTGTGATTGTCTGTATAATCATTGTGCACATTCACAACATTAAATTGTTACATTTTGGTTCATCTATTGACCGTTCATTTGCGCCCCCTGTTGTGGGTCCGTGTCACTACACCGTGTCTTTAATTTTCTGTTTATCATGATTCCAGTCCCTGGTTATATGCATTTGGCCTTTGTATTTTAGTCACTTGTTAAGTCTTGTTTTGGTTTTGTTCTGAGTATCTCTTTTCTGAGCATATTACTTCTGTCATTGGTTTTATGTTCTGTTCATCCTTTATTTTCTGGGTAGACATTAGTTGTATTTTCTGTTTTACTGTTGCCACTTGTTGGTCCCGTCCTAGTGTGGTCTCTGCCTTTATTTTCTTGTTGATCACTGTCTTATGTTGGCACTCTTTTCTTGTCTTCTTCTCTGCTTTAGGTTTTTCAGTTTTTATCACAGTTGGTTGGGGTTTGATTTTCAGTCACTGAGTCTGTTTCTTTTAGTCACGCCCACCTGTCACTGTACTCCTGCCTCAGCCTCACCTCTGTCTTGTCTGACCACGCCCCTTCCAGGCACTTTCCCTGATACCTGTGTCTTGTTTTCCTAATTACTGCACCTGTTATTTAAACCCCTCACTTTCTCCACTCCCTGCCAGTTCGTTTGTGCTTTCTAGTTCACGTTCCAGGCCTTTGTCTTGCTCTGTTTTGCTTTGCAGTGTTTTTGACCATGTTCTGCCTTTGACCTTGCTCTCGCCTCAGCCCATGACCATTGCTGCCTTGTGTTTTGACCAGTGCATGTTTCTGGACCTCGCCTTAGCCTGTCGCCAGCCTGTACCGCCGCCTCTCTGACTGTCTACTTGTGTACCGAATCCCTGCCTGCCTTTTTGAGAAAAAGCCTTTTTACTATCACACCAGTCTCTGTGAGTTTTGCAAGCCTTTATACAATCACACCTGTACCTGTGAGTTTGAAAAGTATTTGAAAAAGTATCTGGAAAAGTATCTGGAAATACTTGGGATCGGCGATGTATTTGAAATACAAATACTTTGAATTCAAAATCAGAAAATACAAATACTCCGAAAAACGTATTTAAGTATTTTCAAATACAAATACTTTTGTATTCGGCCCCATGTCTGACTAAATATTCAAAAATGTGTAAAAACGTTCCTGTGAAAATGTAACACAGGTACGATGGTCGTCATCATTCAAAACTGGAAATGAATCAGAATCAGAATCACCTTTATTGTCATTGTAATTTGCATTACAACAAGACCTGAGTGCAACTCCAAAAAGGTGCTTTCCGTGGTGCGAGTAATTTTTAGCCAAATAACAGATAGTGAAATTTAACGGTAAATTATTCAGAGTATATGTACAACTAATATAAACATAAGATAAAATAAAATGTGGACCAAGTAAAGTGTAAAACGAGAATTATATACAACTGTGGAATCATACTGCACGGGAAAATCGCACATGATTTACAGATATTGCACAAGAAACCTGAAAGGTGTGGATTAGAGTGATTTGTTATTGTTCATTATTATCACTTTACCGAGGCATTGCTAGGTCGGTATTGAAAATTTACGTCGAGGATACCTGGCTATACCCGGCAGCTGTGCGTAAACAAATGATGTCATAGCGCGCACGCCAGCCCAAGAACTGTATGCAGAGGGGAAAAAAAAATCTGCAAAGGAAAAGATGAAAAGGGCGAGAAGTGTGTTTTGGTCCCAATATGGATATTACAGATGATTTTCTAATGGATAGTACGACAATGAACAGCAGCTAAAGCAGCCAGCTTGATGAGGACGCACTGTCGAATTTGGAGAGCAGCTCGCGCGCCAACCGACATGACAAAAGTTAAGTGAGCCAACTTTTTATGTACGTGTTACGTGTTGTGTATCTCAGTAAAAGTGATAATAATGCAAATAAAAAGCTGTTGTCGTGCGGTATGCATTTTCTGAGTTCCTCCATTCACGCCCAGTTGCCCGCAATGACAGATATTCGCCCTTGTCTAACTTGGGCGAATATCTGTCATTTTGGGCGACTGGGCGTGAATGCTGGGCCTCTGAAAATGCATACCGCCCTCCAAAAGCATGATATTGTATTAGTGCAGTGATTGCTGTGGGGAGAAAGCTGTCCCGGAGTCTGTTTGTCCTAGTTTTGATTGATCTATACCGTCGGCCGGAGGGTAGTAGGTCAAACAGGTGGTTGCAGGGGTGGGATGTGTCTTTGCTGATGCTGGCAGCTCTGCTGAGGTAACCAGAGCTGGCAATGTCTTCCAGGCTGGGCAGAGAGCAACCACTGATCCCCTAGGCCATTTTGATCACCCTCTGCAGCGCTCTCCTGTCTGCTGCTGAGCACCCCCGTACCACGCTGTTATGCAGTACGTCAGGATGCTCTCAATGGTGGCTCTGTAGAACAGAGCACCCTCAGGAAGTGGAGTTGATGCAGGGGTTTCTTCACCACCACTGTGGTGTTGGCTGTCCAGGAGAGGCTGTCAGAAAGTCCTCTGGCTTCATGGATAGATAAAGCTGGGTATCATCTGCGTAACAATGAAAATTTAAGCAATGCTGTCTAATAATACTGCCTAAGGGAAGCATGTATAAAGTGAATAAAATTGGTCCTAGCACAGAACCTTGTGGAACTCCATAATTAACCTTAGTCTGTGAAGAAGATTCCTCATTTACATGAACAAATTGTAATCTATTAGATAAATATGATTCAAACCACCGCAGCGCAGTGCCTTTAATACCTATGGCATGCTCTAATCTCTGTAATAAAATTTTATGGTCAACAGTATCAAAAGCAGCACTGAGGTCTAACAGAACAAGCACAGAGATGAGTCCACTGTCTGAGGCCATAAGAAGATCATTTGTAACCTTAACTAATGCTGTTTCTGTACTATGATGAATTCTAAAACCTGACTGAAACTCTTCAAATAGACCATTCCTCTGCAGATGATCAGTTAGCTGTTTTACAACTACCCTTTCAAGAATTTTTGAGAGAAAAGGAAGGTTGGAGATTGGCCTATAATTAGCTAAGATAGCTGGGTCAAGTGATGGCTTTTTAAGTAATGGTTTAATTACTGCCACCTTAAAAGCCTGTGGTACATAGCCAACTAATAAAGATAGATTGATCATATTTAAGATCGAAGCATTAAATAATGGTAGGGCTTCCTTGAGCAGCCTGGTAGGAATGGGGTCTAATAGACATGTTGATGGTTTGGATGAAGTAACTAATGAAAATAACTCAGACAGAACAATCTGAGAGAAAGAGTCTAACCAAATACCGGCATCACTGAAAGCAGCCAAAGATAACGATACGTCTTTGGGATGGTTATGAGTAATTTTTTCTCTAATAGTTAAAATTTTATTAGCAAAGAAAGTCATGAAGTCATTACTAGTTAAAGGTAAAGGAATACTCGGCTCAATAGAGCTCTGACTCTTTGTCAGCCTGGCTACAGTGCTGAAAAGAAACCTGGGGTTGTTCTTATTTTCTTCAATTAGTGATGAGTAGTAAGATGTCCTAGCTTTACGGAGGGCTTTTTTATAGAGCAACAGACTCTTTTTCCAGGCTAAGTGAAGATCTTCTAAATTAGTGAGACGCCATTTCCTCTCCAACTTATGGGTTATCTGCTTTAAGCTACGAGTTTGTGAGTTATACCACGGAGTCAGGCACTTCTGATTTAAAGCTCTCTTTTTCAGAGGAGCTACAGCATCCAAAGTTGTCTTCAATGAGGTTGTAAAACTATTGACGAGATACTCTATCTCACTTACAGAGTTTAGGTAGCTACTCTGCCATATACTCTGTTGGTATATGGCATTAGAGAACATAAAGAAGGAATCATATCCTTAAACCTAGTTACAGCGCTTTCTGAAAGACTTCTAGTGTAATGAAACTTATTCCCCACTGCTGGGTAGTCCATCAGAGTAAATGTAAATGTTATTAAGAAATGATCAGACAGAAGGGAGTTTTCAGGGAATACTGTTAAGTCTTCAATTTCCATACCATAAGTCAGAACAAGATCTAAGATATGATTAAAGTGGTGGGTGGACTCATTTACATTTTGAGCAAAGCCAACTGAGTCTAATAATAGATTAAAAGCAGTGTTGAGGATGTCATTCTCAGCATCTGTGTGGATGTTAAAATCGCCCACTATAATTATCTTATCTGAGCTAAGCACTAAGTCAGACAAAAGTTCTGAAAATTCACAGAGAAACTCACAGTAACGACCAGGAGGACGATAGATAACAACAAATAAAACTGGTTTTTGGGACTTCCAATTTGGATGGACAAGACTAAGAGTCAAGCTTTCAAATGAATTAAAGCTCTGTCTGGGTTTTTGATTAATTAATAAGCTGGAATGGAAGATTGCTGATAATCCTCCGCCTCGGCCCATGCTAGGAGCGTTCTGGCAGTTAGTGTGACTCGGGGGTGTTGACTCATTTAAACTAACATATTCATCCTGCTGTAACCAGGTTTCTGTAAGGCAGAATAAATCAATATGTTGATCAATTATTATATCATTTACTAACAGGGACTTAGAAGAGAGAGACCTAATGTTTAATAGACCACATTTAACTGTTTTAGTCTGTGGTGCAGTTGAAGGTGCTATATTATTTTTTCTTTTTGAATTTTTATGCTTAAATAGATTTTTGCTGGTTATTGGTGGTCTGGGAGCAGGCACCGTCTCTATGGGGATGGGGTAATGAGGGGATGGCAGGGGGAGAGAAGCTGCAGAGAGGTGTGTAAGACTACAACTCTGCTTCCTGGTCCCAACCCTGGATAGTCACGGTTTGGAGGATTTAAGAAAATTGGCCAGATTTCTAGAAATGAGAGCTGCTCCATCCAAAGTGGGATGGATGCCGTCTCTCCTAACAAGACCAGGTTTTCCCCAGAAGCTTTGCCAATTATCTATGAAGCCCATCTCATTTTTTGGACACCACTCAGACAGACAGCAATTCAAGGAGAACATGCGGCTAAACATGTCACTCCCGGTCCGATTGGGGAGGAGCCCAGAGAAAACTACAGAGTCCGACATTGTTTTTGCAAAGTTACACACCGATTCAATGTTAATTTTACTGACCTCCGATTGGCGTAACCGGGTGTCATTACTGCCGACGTGAATTACAATCTTACCAAATTTACGCTTAGCCTTAGCCAGCAGTTTCAAATTTCCTTCAATGTCGCCTGCTCTGGCCAGGGAAGGCAATTGACTATGGTTGCTGGTGTTGCTAACTTCACATTTCTCAAAACAGAGTCGCCAATAACCAGAGTTTGATCCTCGGCGGGTGTGTCGTCGAGTGGGGAAAAACGGTTAGAAATGTGAACGGGTTGGCAGTGTACATGGGGCTTCTGTTTAGGACTACGCTTCCTCCTCACAGTCACCCAGTCGGCCTGCTTTCCCGGCTGCTCGGGATCTGCCAGAGGGAAACTAACGGCGGCTAAGCTACCTTGGTCCGCACCGACTACAGGGGCCTGGCTAGCTGTAGAATTTTCCACGGTGCGGAGCCGAGTCTCCAATTCGCCCAGCCTGGCCTCCAAAGCTACGAATAAGCTACACTTATTACAAGTACCATTACTGCTAAAGGAGGCCGAGGAATAACTAAACATTTCACACCCAGAGCAGAAAAGTGCGGGAGAGACAGGAGAAGCCGCCATGCTAAACCGGCTAAGAGCTAGTAGCTGCGCTAAGCTAGCGGATTCCTAAAAACACACAAAGTGAATAATGTGTAAATAATTTAGAGGTGATTCAGCAGAGGGAGTGCTTTAGTTAAGGCTAGTGAAGATTACACTGTGAAACAAATTGTTATCTAGGTAACAAGATCAATCTAACTGCGCAGATTAAACAGCTAACAGATACAGCAAAACACCGCAGTGCTCCGGAACAGGAAGTGATACAATACCGCAGTGAGAGCCAACCACCAGTAGAGGCAAGCAAGAGCCACTTAGAGATGAGCCCATTCACGGTGATATCATCCGCAAACTTTATAATGGTGTTTGTGGGATGGGTAGGAGAGCAGTCGTGCGTGTAAAGGGTGAACAGGAGGGGGCTCAGTACACAGCCTTGAGGGGAACCGGTGCTGAGTGTGATGGTGGAGGTAAGATGGGGGCAAGTTTCACGGACTGTGGGCGGTTTGTGAGGAAGTCCTTGATCCACTGGCAGACGGGGGTGGAGATGCCCAGATGTGTCAGTTTCTGGACCAGGATCTCCGGGATGATGTGATTGAAGGCCTCGCTGAAGTCCAAGAAGAGCATCCTCCCATAGCTCACTTGGTGCTCCAGGTGGCTCAGCGTGGTGTGGAGCGCTGTGGTGCTAGCGTCCTCTGTGGAGCGGTTTGCCCTGTAGGCAAACTGGTGGGGGTATAGAGGCAGACAGGCTCTGATGTGCTGAGACACCAGTCTTTCAAAGCACTTTGCTGAGATAACCATATGTCATTTAACATAAAGAGTACAAGGAAATATACAGCCAGATTGAGGATGTGTAATATCCTTTTCATGACTGTCCACAAGATGCAAAAATGAATGTATTACTTAGCCCCGTTGTTTTATGTAAAGCACAATGGTGATGAAATACAGTAGTGTTCAGAATAATAGTAGTGCTATGTGACTATAAAGATTAATCAAGGTTTTGAGTATATTTCTTATTGTTACATGGGAAACAAGGTACCAGTAGATTCAGTAGATTCTCACAAATCCAACAAAACCAAGCATTCATGATATGCACACTCTTAAGGCTATAAAATTGGGCTATTAGTAAAAAAAGTAGAAAAGAGGGTGTTCACAATAATAGTAGCATCTGCTGTTGACGCTACAAACTCAAAACTATTATGTTCAAACTGCTTTGTTAGCAATCCTGTGAATCACTAAACTAGTATTTAGTTGTATAACCACAGTTTTTCATGATTTCTTCACATCTGCGAAGCATTAATTTTGTTGGTTTGGAACCAAGATTTTGCTCGTTTACTAGTGTGCTTGGGGTCATTGTCTTGTTGAAACACCCATTTCAAGGGCATGTCATTTTGACATATCCAAACTGATCCATGATACCTGGTATGCGATATATAAGCCCAACACCATAGTAGAAGAAACATCGCATATCATGATGCTTGCACCACAATGCTTCACTGTCTTTACTGTGAACTGTGGCTTGAATTCAGAGTTTGGGGGTCGTCTCACAAACTGTCTGCGGCCCTTGGACCCAAAAAGAACAATTTTACTCTCATCAGTCCACAAAATATTCCTCCATTTCTCTTTAGGCCAGTTGATGTGTTCTTTGGCAAATTGTAACCTCTTCTGCATGTCTTTTATTTAACAGAGGGACGTTGCTTCACACAGGCATCTTCTAACTGTCACAGCACTTACAGGTAAATCCAGACTGTCGTTGATCATCCTGGAGCTGATCAGTGGGTGAGCCTTTGCCATTCTGGTTATTCTTCTATCCATTTTGATGGTTATTTTCCGTTTTCTTCCACGCGTCTCTGTTTTTTTTGTCCATTTTAAAGCATTAGAGATCATTGTGGATGAACAGCCTATATTTTTTTGCACCTGCGTATAAGTTTTCCCCTCTCCAATTAACTTTTTAATCAAACTACACTGTTCTTCTGAACAATGTCTTGAATGCCCCATTTTCCTCAGGCTTTCAAAGAGAAAAGCATGTTCAACAGGTGCTGGCTTCATCCTTAAATAGGGGACACCTGATTCACACCTGTTTGTTCCACGAAATTGACGAACTCACTGACTGAATGCAACACTACTATTATTGTGAACACCCCCTTTTCTACTTTTTTTTTTACTAATAGCCCAATTTCATAGACTTAAGAGTGTGCATATCATGAATGCTTGGTCTTGCTGGATTTGTGATAATCTACTGAATCTACTGGTACCCTGTTTCCCATCTAAATATATATACAATCAACAAAAATATAAACGCAACACTTTTGGTTTTGCTCCCATTTTGTGTGAGATGAACTCAAAGATCTAAAACTTTTTCCACATACACAATATCACCATTTCCCTCAAATATTGTTCACAAACCAGTCTAAATCTGTGATAGTGAGCACTTCTCCTTTGCTGAGATAATCCATCCCACCTCACAGGTGTGCCATACCAAGATGCTGATTAGACACCATGATTAGTGCACAGGTGTGCCTTAGACTGCCCACAATAAAAGGCCACTCTGAAAGGTGCAGTTTTATCACACAGCACAATGCTATAGATGTTGCAAGATTTGAGGGAGCGTGCAATTGGCATGCTGACAGCAGGAATGTCAACCAGAGCTGTTGCTCGTGTATTGAATGTTCATTTCTCTACCATAAGCCGTCTCCAAAGGCGTTTCAGAGAATTTGGCAGTACATCCAACCAGTCTCACAACCGCAGACCGCATGTAACCACACCAGCCCAGGACCTCCACATCCAGCATGTTCACCTCCAAGATCGTCTGAGACCAGCCACTCGGACAGCTGCTGAAACAATCGGTTTGCATAACCAAAGAATTTCTGCACAAACTGTCAGAAACCGTCTCAGGGAAGCTTATCTGCATGCTCGTCGTCCTCATCGGGGTCTCGACCTGACTCCAGTTTGTCGTCGTAACCGACTTGAGTGGGCAAATGCTCACATTCGCTGGCGTTTGGCACGCTGGAGAGGTGTTCTCTTCACGGATGATGCAAAGGAGATGTGTTGCACTGCATGAGGCAAATGGTGGTCACACCAGATACTGACTGGTATCCCCCCCCAATAAAACAAAACTGCACCTTTCAGAGTGGCCTTTTATTGTGGGCAGTCTAAGGCACACCTGTGCACTAATCATGGTGTCTAATCAGCATCTTGGT
>NC_047113.1:59029398-59131898 GCF_902500255.1 Thalassophryne amazonica
TACAGTGAGCAAAAGAAAGATGAGAAAAAAACAGTCTGTTGCTAACCTGCGTTTAGTGAGTGTATGTTAACCTCAGAAATGTGACTGATGGAAATGTTTCCATTAGTAATGCATGTGGAAATAATAAAAATAAAACAGTGCGTCAAATGATGTTCTAAAACGTTTTCTCTGGTCTGCATTATGACAGAAAGGTGACACAGAAATAAAAGGAAATCATAAACGAATTTCAGAGGCACTTAAAACTCAAAGCTTCAACAGCCTTTTTTTCTTTTGCATTGAAATGACTAATTAAACTGTCAGTCATAGTGTGTTTAAATTAAGAATTAAGCTCAGCATATCAGAACACTGAGTGAAGTCAGAAATTGTGCATTTGACAGCAATCAGTCGTCTCCTGCAGTGCTGATATTATAAACACACCCTCAAAATGGCGTGTCATCATCAGCCATATTCTTCACATTAAGTCATTTTCTCGACCCAAAACTACAGCTGTCTGTCTGTCCTTTTGTTTACAGATGATATATTTTGCAGATATTGTTCATGCGTTGAAACTCATTCTGAAGTAATTTCCTCTTCATTAAAGTGGGAATCAGGCACGTTCACTTTCAAATAACATTCACTCACAAACAAACTTTCCCCACCAAACACACCTTTTTTCTGCTGTAATAAAACATCTGTGATCTGAAATGTCACAGATAAATTCTTCCTTTCTATCTCAGGAAATGGCTGACAGACAGGTACAGAGTGTTTTCTCAAACTAACCTGCATTGTGTGTGTGTTTTGTAGATTCTGGAGTGCTTCCTTCAGGTTTTGGACTTCGTTCTCCAGCTGCTGTTTGTCCTCCAAACTCCTTTCAAGCTCTGCCTCCCGTTGTTTCAATTCGTCCCTCATTTTTAACAGTTGCTGCAAATCAGAAGAAAAAATAAATCACTCAAGCTGCTGTGTCCTAACTAACAATGACTACTTACGTCACACAGAGCAGACGCTCAGGAGGAAAACTCAATGACTTATGTTCGTAATATTTACATCTCAACTAAAGACAGGTGACAAACTAATGGAAAATCTAAATAAATGAGTGGACAAACACCCTAGTCTATGGAGTATGAGCCAACACAAAACTGTTTCTGAGTATGAAAACGATGTGAATGACTATATATGCTATTGTTTCAAAGTCATAGGCTGTCAACCCCACTGAACCACTGAGGGACATTTTGTATAGACGCGTTAGACGGCGCTCATCAAAATACCAAATAGTGGAAGATCTTTAGGAAGAACAGTGTTTCATGGTGTGTTGAAGATGTTCTAGCATGTGGCGGGCTAACAACTTCAGAAGACACTTTCCATTGGTTTTTCCTTTTATTTGTAACTTGCCTGCAAAACTTCAGACAACTTAAAGACAATAAGAAAATAAATAAATACACGAATTAAAAATAAATCAATAAATAAAAATGAAAAAAAAAGCATTCAAAAACAACCTTTTACAATCCAAAATTAGACTTTTACAATAACTTGTTTGTGAGTGGATAGAAAATAAAATAAATAAAATTTTAAAAAAGCAGTAGGGTTGGTGTCAGTGGTTCCACATCATTAGGATCAGCTGATATAGGGGTCAAGAGGCAGCTATTAAAGATAACTTCCACCCTGCCCATGACAGAAAAAGGTGATACTGCTTATCTCAGACATGATAAGCTTATCATCCGTCCGCGTTCCAGCACTGTAAAGTAATCTCGGAACTTGAAGGTTATGACGTAATAGAGGCTTTTTTTTTTGTCATTTTTGAGTTCATATGACTGGCACAATCACATTACAACATGGATTACCGAAGAGGGGGCTCAGAATTGCACGTTAACATTAATAGTCTGAGGAATAAAATCTGTGTGGTTTCTAATCTGTTGTGCGGATACTGCACATACTTGCAATTTCAGAAACTCATTTGGACTCTTCTTTTGATGACAATGAGTTATGTATTGATCTCAATCTCAATTTATTTATAAAGCACTTTAAAATGAATACCAACAACCAAAGCGCTGTACACAACAAGAACAGGCAAGTCAAAATAAAATAAATAAATAAACCACAGTTAAAACCAGAAACACTAAAAAACCAACGTGTCAAACTGCGTTAAAAGCCAAAGAGAAGAAATGTGTTTTAAGAGAAGATTTAAAAGCAGAGAGAATCAGCCTGCCTAATGTGCAAAGGAAGATCATTCCACAATTTTGGGGCAACGACTGAAAAAGCTCAGTAACCTCTACGCTTCCTCTTTGACCTTGGGATAACCAACAATGACAAATCAGCTGACCTGAGTGAGCGTGAAGGGACATATAAATGGAGCAGGTCAGACAGATATAACGGGGCAAAGCCATGAAGACATTTAAAAACAAATTAAAGAATTTAAAAAATCAATTCTAAAATGAACTGGGAGCCAATGAAGTGAGACCAAAACTGGTGTAATGTGCTCGCACCTTCCAACACCAGCCAAAAGTCGAGCAGCAGCATTTTGCACCATCTGTAGGCGAGTAAGCAGAGTCTGATTCAACCCAATATAAAGTGCATTGCAATAGTCCAGGCGATGAGTGATAAAAGCATGGATTAAAATCTCAAAACGATGCCGTGAAAGAAATTGCTTCACCTTGGCCAGTTGTCCAAGTTGATAGAAACTAGACTTGACTACTGACCTATTCTGCGCATCAAATTTAAGATCACTGTCCAGTTTTACACCCAGGTTTACTGCTGTCTGTGTCAGATACTGACTCATGGGACCTAGATCAACACTGATTTTGGAAGTGTCACTAGGTCCAAACAGCAAAACCTCAGTCTTTTTATCATTCAGGTGTAGAAAATTTATGGACAACCATGCCTTAATGTCACCAATGCACTCTAGGAGATGGTTTGCAGAGTATGCATTTTGCTGCTTCAGTGGCAGATAAATTTGACAGTCATCAGCATAAAAACGAAAAGAGATATCATGTCTCCTAAAAATTGATCCCATTGGGAGTAGATACAGAGAAAAAAAGAAGCGGACCAAGTATGGAGCCTTGAGGCACCCCACATGTAAGGGGCACTGCACAAGATATTGATGGTTACAATATTTACAGAAATGAGAGGAATAGATTTGGTGGGTGGAGTTGCTTTTCATTTTCAAGATCATCTACCAACACAAATCAGAAATGATATGATGAAATTTAATATTGAAGTGTTATGGCTGCAAGTTTATTTACCCCACCGTAAGCCAATTTTGCTGGGTTGCCGTTACCGACCACCAAATGCTAATTGTGAATATTTAGATACAATTTGTGAGATGTTGGACACCTATACTGCTGTGGGTCAGGATACGTACTTTATGGGCGATTTTAACATTGACTGGTTTGCTCAAGACTGCCATTTAAAAAATAAGTTGTTTACTGCCACTACTACATGTGGATTTACTCAAGTTATTAATGAACCAACAAGAATACATGTTAATAATGATGGTGACAGAATATCAACATGTATTGAGCACATTTTTACCACTTTCCCTGAGCGGTGTAGTAAAGTAATTTCTGTTCCCATTGGCTGTAGTGATCATAATTTGATCATAATTGTATGAGCCACGATGGTAGGTGGACCTAAACCCACAGTTATATTCAAGAGGTCATATAAAATGTTTAATAATGAGAAATTAGTTGATCTGAAAGCTATTTACTGGTCTGAGGTGTTATCTATTCAGAATTTCGAAATTGCACTTTCAAGATTTAATAGCCTATTCCTGCCTTACTTGAAACTCATGCTCCTTTGAAGAAGTTTACTGTCAGGAACATCCTCACACCTTGGTTGGATGATGAAATTAAAGACTCTATTAAAAGGAGAGATCAGATGAAAAAGACGGCGATTGTAACAGGAAATAAATTTGACTGGGATTGTTATCATAAATGAGGAACTTTGTAACTAAACTGAATAAAAAGAAAAATATTTTTTTTTTGAGAATCGAGTTCATAAAGCCGGAACTGACAGTCGAAAGATATGGAAGGTTTTGAATGAGTTGACTGGTAGGAAAACAGAATCAATCTGTCCTTTCTTGAGGTAGATAATAAATTCATAAAGATATTGCTAATTATATTAATGACTATTTTATAAGCAAATTAGACAAACAGAGAGAATATGCCTAATCTAAGTAATGTTGAATCCATCTAGTGATCTAGTGATAAAAAATAAAATTATGGATTGTAACAACATCACGTTTAAATTTGAGAAAGTAAGTACAAATAAGGTAAGGGAATTGCTGAAATCGTGTAAAGACAAGCCCCTGGGTGTGGACGGTCTTGACAGTAGGCTTCTCAAACTAGCGGCTGATTGTACTGCTCCTGTTTTAGCCCTTAAACATTACTTGTAATACATGTCCACGGGCGTGGAAACAGACTAAAATTATCCCACTACCGAAAAATAAGAAACTTCCGTTCTCAGTTTTAAATAGTCGACCCATAAGTATTTTACCTGTGTTAGGAAAAGTTATGGAGTCTATTGTATATGAGCAAATTAATAACCATTTTTCTTCTAATAACGTAATCACCGATTTTCAACGTGTACAGAAAGCGCCACTCCACTGGCATGGCGTTGACTCACATGTCGGATGATTGGTTCAGAGAGGTTGAAAAGAAGAACATAGTGTTTCTCCATCTCTCTGCTGCGTCTGATATTATCAATCATGATTTGTTATTGGAAAAACTTGCTTGTTATGGTTTTGAGCTATCAGGTCTGACTTGGTTTTATAATTACTTATCTAACAGAACACAGACAGTGTTTTAATGGCAGTTTTTCTAACATCAGGAGGGTATTATGTGAAGTGCCACAAGGGCGTTGCCTCGGTCCATTATTATTCACAATTTTCACGAACGATTTACCATATATTTTACATAAAGCTAGTATTGTAATGTATGCAGATGATTCAACCATTTAAACATCAGCACACTCATGCAATGATCTTGAAACTGTTTTAAATTTGGAATTGCATAATGTGGTTGAGTGGGTAACATCTAATAAGTTAGTGTTAAACATAGAGAAGACTAACTGTATGGTTATTGAATCTAGCTGTGTTATGAAAAAACTCCATATTAGACATTAAGATTAATAAGATGAAAATAGATCAAGTGCATGAGACCAAGATGCTGGGTGTAGTGGTAGATACAAAGTTATCATGGAAAAAAAGATAAATAATATTTTTGTAAAAATGGGCAGGGGTATATCAATTATGAGAAGACATGCACGGTTTCTAAGTTGCACTACAAGAAAGTATGCTATTAACGCACTATTATTAGTATATTTGGACTATTGCCCAGTAGTTTGGTCAAATGCTGCTGGAGAAATGATAAATAGATTACAGATTATTCAGAATAGGGCTGCTCGTGTGGCACTTAGATGCAGTTATAGGACAAATATCATCACAATGCGTAGAAAATTAAATTGGGTGTTAGTCAAAGACAGACTTTTGTATGCGCTGATCATTTTTGTTAGAAAGATTATTGTCAATAAGTTACCTTATACACTCAACAAAAATATAAACGCAACACTTGTGGTTTTGCTCCCATTTTGTATGAGATGAACTCAAAGATCTAAAACTTTTTCCACATACACAATATCACCATTTCCCTCAAATATTGTTCACAAACCAGTCTAAATCTGTGATAGTGAGCACTTCTCCTTTGCTGAGATAATCCATCCCACCTCACAGGTGTGCCATATCAAGATACTGATTAGACACCATGATTAGTGCACAGGTGTGCCTTAGACTGTCCACAATAAAAGGCCACTCTGAAAGGTGCAGTTTTGTTTTATTTGGGGGGGGGGGGATACCAGTCAGTATCTGGTGTGACCACCATTTGCATCATGCAGTGCAACACATCTCCTTCGCATAGAGTTGATCAGGTTGTCAATTGTGGCCTGTGGAATGTTGGTCCACTCCTCTTCAATGGCTGTGCGAAGTTGCTGGATATTGGCAGGAACTGGTACACGCTGTCGTATACGCCGGTCCCGAGCATCCCAAACATGCTCAATGGGTGACATGTCCGGTGAGTATGCGGCCATGCAAGAACTGGGACATTTTCAGCTTCCAAGAATTGGTACAGATCCTTGCAACATTGGGGCCGTGCATTATCCTGCTGCAACATGAGGTGATGTTCTTGGATGGCACAACAATGGGCCTCAGGATCTCGTCACGGTATCTCTGTGCATTCAAAATGCCATCAATAAAATGCACCTGTGTTCTTCGTCCATAACAGACACCTGCCCATACATAACCCCACCGCCACCATGGGCCACTCTATCCACAACACTGACATCAGAAAACCGCTCACCCACACGACGCCACACACGCTGTCTGCCATCTGCCCTGAACAGTGTGAACCGGGATTCATCCGTGAAGAGAACACCTCTCCAACGTGCCAAATGCCAGCAAATGTGAGCATTTGCCCACTCAAGTCGGTTACGACGACGAACTGGAGTCAGGTCGAGACCCCGATGAGGACGACGAGCATGCAGATGAGCTTCCCTGAGACGGTTTCTGACAGTTCGTGCAGAAATTCTTTGGTTATGCAAACCGATTGTTTCAGCAGCTGTCCAAGTGGCTGGTCTCAGACGATCTTGGAGGTGAACATGCTGGATGTGGAGGTCCTGGGCTGGTGTAGTTACATGTGGTCTGCGGTTGTGAGGCTGGTTGGATGTACTGCCAAATTCTCTGAAACGCCTTTGGAGACGGCTTATGGTAGAGAAATGAACATTCAATACACGAGCAACAGCTCTGGTTGACATTCCTGCTGTCAGCATGCCAATTGCACGCTCCCTCAAATCTTGCGACATCTGTGGCATTGTGCTGTGTGATAAAACTGCACCTTTCAGAGTGGCCTTTTATTGTGGGCAGTCTAAGGCACACCTGTGCACTAATCATGGTGTCTAATCAGCATCTTGATATGGCACACCTGTGAGGTGGGATGGATTATCTCAGCAAAGGAGAAGTGCTCATTATCACAGATTTAGACTGGTTTGTGAACAATATTTGAGGGAAATGGTGATATTGTGTATGTGGAAAAAGTTTTAGATCTTTGAGTTCATCTCATACAAAATGGGAGCAAAACCAAAAGTGTTGCATTTATATTTTTGTTGAGTGTATTTTGTTCAGGAATTTTTCTTTTAGTTCAGAAAATCATACTTATAGAACCAGACATGCTGTGGTGGGAAATTTGATGTTACCTGTAGCTAGAACCAATGCCATTAAGAACACTGTCACATTTAGGGGTATGCATAAATGGAATTTATTACCGGATCACATCAAACTCATTCCAAATGAATGTTTCTTTAAAAAAAAATGTCTGAAACAGTATTTATCAGTATAAGGAGTAATCTGAGTCAACCCTTTCACCATGCATAGATGATTAATTTGATATATGTTTTATAATTTTATATGTAAGATAATTTTGATGTGATTTTTATTTTCATTTATTTTTATATAAAACCTTCAAAAATTAGTGCAATACTTTAAAACTAAAACATATAGCTGATGTTTTCACTTTATAAAACTTCAGAAGTGACGTTAATTTAAATAACATGTCCGAAATTAGTTTGGTTAAAATTTTCAGCATAAGTTAAAACTGTATGCCTCTGAATGACTTGGGTGATATTGCTGGTGAGTTAATATGGTGTCAAGAGCAATTATCTTGTGACCAGCTCTTCTCTGACTGCAGAGGATAGAGTGGTTTCTCCTGAAACCAGCTCTTCTTTGTTCACAGAGAATAGAGCTGTTTATCTGCTAGAAACATTTAACAGGTAAACACTGAAATCTTTGATATCAGACTTAAATGTTTTTAACTGTTTCGGATTTATTCACTTAACCTGCAAAAACATGTTAGCGATCTAAAAATTATTGCACCAAACCTTATTGGAAACTGGTCCGATGATGGTTTTCAAACTTATCTGAAAAACTAATCCGATAATGAAAACATTAGCTTCTATAATTAGCGGTTAGCAGATTAGCGGAACTGTGCCTACCATTGTCCATCCTCAACATCCTTCTCCCTATATACCCTGGGTCCACACACACACACACACACACACACACACACACACACACACACACACACACACACACACACACACACACACACACACACACACACACACACACACACACACACACACACAATTGCTTGATTTAAAAATGGAACAGCCTTGGGTTTGTTTTGAAGGTTAACTGTGAGGGCTTTGAACTCCAACCCAGAACCCTGTAATCCCGTCTAAAATCCACTGGTGATGCCAGCACATAAACTTTCTTGTAATCAGTGTAAACCTGAAATTATTTTATTGAGCTGTTTTTCAGAAAAAGACCAACAGCTGCCCCACAACAGCTGTAAGTCTTCCACTTGTTCCCACAGAGCTGCTTCTCTGACAACAGCTGGATTATGACTAAGGGAATGATTAACTCATGTTATTCAAGCAAATTTGGTGCTAAAAGAAAACTGGTACAGAACATGCACAAAGAGAAGATTAAACTCGCCACTTTGTGCGTGTACATTATTCAGTCGCTACCTTCTGCATGCCTTGTAGAGCCTGCTGTAAGAATCTGATCTGCTGCGAGTGCGTCCTGTCCTCCTCACTGCTGATTGGATGGTTCTTGCCCTGTTCCTGCTTCAGTAGCTCTACCTCATTCCTGTAGGCGTCCAGCTGGCAGCGCAGTGAGTTATTCTCTTCCTTTAAGGCTTCTGTTTGAGAAACACCTGCAGAAATGTAAATGCAGTAAAGAGAAAACCATAGGGATGCACACGTTACTACTTCAGGGATTTAATTTACACCTCATCGGACAGAGTGGCTTCGTAACTGTGACACGCCGCATGCGAAGAAAATACATATGAAGTCAAACAAACATCTGAAGTCAATGTTGGTATGTTTTTCAGACATGACAGCAAGCTTTCAGACAACAGGGGTGCAAATGGCAGTCTACAGCTGACACACTTGGTGGTTACACACAAGGTAACTGCAAAGCTGATGGCTGCGCACCACAGGGAGCCAGACTGACCATGAGATGCCCTGGCTGAAGCTGGCATCGCACACTGCAGTCTGCTTTTGGAGTGTACTCTCCCATGAGGACAGCTTGTGCTGTGGCTTGCTGACAACGTGATGGATGGACACTGGTTCTGCACCCCAGGGTGCTGGACGTATGTCACAACACCCTGCCTGTGGTGCCAATGACTGCGTAGAGTGCCTTTATTAGAGAGTGGTGACTTGACAAGTAAAAAAAAAAAAAAAAAAAAGGTTGCGTGACTCATGGTGCCATCTTGGGTTCAAAATAGCGTTTGCTGTTAATGTGTCTGCATGTAAATCCAGCTATTTTATTTATTTATTCGCTGAAAATGACTGGTTGCTGTGGATTTGGAGGCACAAATAGACACAACAAGGGCTTCAAGATGTACAGATTTCTTTCAGATTCAAACAGAAGAAAAATTTTGGAAAAATAAAGTCAGCCGTGTGGGATGGAAGCCGACTTCATCATCAGAGCTTTGAGAGGTAAATTTATTGTTCAGTCCCATGTACAGTAAAACTCACCTAAATCGCCATTGTACAAACCACATATTCGCAGTCACTGGACAAAAAAAGTCCCAAAGTTTTTTGTATTGTTTTCCATGTAATAAACATCGTATATAACTGATTTTGTACAGCAGATTTTTCGCTCACATCTGATAAAATGTCCCGTCCGATCGCAATGTATTTCCATTAAACCCTTCGCATGTGTGACCGGAGACATTTACGTGATTAAAAGTCAGACCGTTTATTATTTTCACACCATGCTCAGACTCAGAGCCACAGCCTGCATGCAGCCTGACGTGCACCTGTTAAATCCTCAGACACAGTAAAAGGCTGTGATTTCACATTTTGCTGCTTTCATTCCTTCGTCTCTCATCATATTTTAATAGTTTTTACAGTGTGCACGCAGATAACATTTTGATAATGGATCAAATACATTTGGCAGAAAAAATTTTTGGAAATTTTGACCTGGTCATTAATGAGGAGCACGTCGCGATGCAGGATTACCGTAGATGGTTGGTGCCTCCTGATTTAACTAATCCGCTACATACATATGGCTCACATTGGATTAATGTCCTGTCCAATAGCAATGTATTTCCATTAAAAACCCAGAGCAGTCTGGACGTGCAGAGGTACAAATTCAAGTTCAGCTCTGACACTCGCCGATTTGTGGAAAGTGGGAGAGGAGTCATTTCTTTGAGTAAAAGTCTGACCGTTTATTTTTTTTCAAACCGTGTTCAGACTGGGACCTGAAGCCTGATGTGCACCTGTTAAATCAGACACAAAAAGCTGTGATTTGATACTTTTCTGCTTTTAATCCTTCATCTCCCATCATATTATATAGCACGCACACTGATAAATGGATCAAAAAAAGTTCGCACATTTACAGCATGAAGTCGGTAAAAGAGGAAAATGCACAGCTTACCTTTGATTTGGAGGTGAGGATTGTAGAAAGAAAAGCTTGTTGAGGGTCAAATTAGTCCATAATAAATCATAATTCAAAGACGGAGAACTTTAAAACTGTCTAGGGCTGCAGCTATTGATTATTTTAGTAACTGAGTATTCTATCGATTATTCTGGCGATTAATCGAGTAATCGAATAAAAAGTACTTTTGCATTTTTCAATAACATCAATAGTCCAGGGCTCTCCCTAAGCAATGGCAAAATATCGCTGCGCCAAATTGTTGACATTTTGCTGAAATGGCAGTGGGATGTGGCTTCTGGTCTCAAGCCCAATGCCTTAACCACTTTACCATCACCTCCCCTGCAGTGCCACACACAGGCCTGGCACATATACAACAACATTAAACGAAGCTTCGAGGCACAGAATTTGCCTCAAACATTTTTTGTAATCAAATTATTTGAGTTACTCGACTAATCGTTTCAGCCCTAAAAATGTCACGCACGTCATTGCATGACACGGCATTACAGAGCAACAGCTGCGTAAATCAGGCTTTAAATTAATTAAATAAATCATCATAAATTGTAAATTTATGTAAATTTGATAGCTTAACCATTTTATATTTATTTTGATAGTACTTGTACCTAGATGTGCTGCTGTATGTGGTTAAATGATTTAAAAAATGTTGAAAACAAATGTTCATTCAATAGTTCAGCGCAGTTGAACTCAAAATGGCACCATGTTCTGAGTTGACGCCACTCTCCAATCAAGGCACTCTATAACTGCGTGATCTGCATCATCTCAATAATGCACTTTGATGCTATTCTGGTTTTTCTGTTTCCTGTTTCTTCAGCTTAGTAAAAACTTTGTAAAAACCTATTAACTGTTAGAATGGCCTAAGCAGTGGGTCACCCCTCTGAGTCTGGTCTGCTTGAGGTTTCTTCCTCAACATCATTAGATGGAGTTTTTCCTTAGCACTGTTGCCTGTGCGCTAGCTTTAGGTGTTTGGTAAGGTTAGACCTTACTCGTGTGAAGTACTTTGAGGCAGCTTTGTTGTGATTTGGTGCTGCATAAATAAAATAAATTGAAACTGAAGGTTGCGTACTTATTCATTTCTGAAAGAGTGCAACACAAACATTGTGATGCAGGCACGTTGTTAAATCCAAGAGTAGTCTGAATCAATAGATGAAGTTGTATAAAGTTTCATGTCAGTGCAGTTATAATTGTAATATTATGTTATTACTACCAACACCTTCACATGCAATTCATCAGATAAATTTCAAATTTGTCAAACAAACCACCTAGCTGTGTGTCGTTAAAACAACAAAGAGTGCAACTAATCTAGTGAGCCATAGCAAACCTGCTTTGGGAGGGATGAGAAAGGTAAGTGTGATGACATCCTGCTTTGGTGGAATGTAAGGCATAACCTTATATCTTTTTGATGTTATCAAGTCCCTCATTCTTTTTAATTACAACTGATTTACTGAATGATCTAGGCATTACACCACCTCTCTAGCCCAATTTGTTATGGAGATATCTAGGAAAATGTGTTTTCGGATAATATTTTTAGCAACCTTGACCAATCTGCTCCAACAGCTTATCATCTGAAAAAGCAATTACTCAAGAAATATTCCAAACATGTTTGATGAAAATCGGAGTTATCTTGTACCCAGATAGATATGAGTGATTACAATACCCTGCTGGCCAGCTCCCACTAGCCCACAAGACAAAAATAATTTAATAAGTGAACTATGCTCTGATTTAATTTATTCCAGATTAAGACACTGTTTGTTTGGTACAAAAATTGGCACTTGGGACTGTGGTTTGGGAATTCCAGCACACCTGTCAAAACAAGTTGAAAAGATCTTAAAAACAAACAAACAAGGGTGGTCTCCAAATGCCAACCTTTAATACCAATCGGGGACTGTAAACAGGTGTAATCTGCAGTAAATATAGTGTTGCAGAACAGTGTGAACAATCAGGGAAGTTTTTAAAATCATGCTTAATAAAAAATTGTGACATTAGGATAAACTGTGATCCACAAAACATGAATCTTTGGATTTAACTGGAGCAGACTGGAAGTAATCTTGTGTAAAAGTATGTGAAAGTTGACAAGTGGAAACAATATGCAGTAATCAGAACCCACTGTTCTCTGAGTAGAAGAATCGTTCTGATCCAAAATAAAACCCATGAAAAGCATATCATTGACCTCTACTGGTGGTTGGCTCTCACTGCGGTATTGTATCACTTCCTGTTCCGGAGCACAGCGGTGTTTTTCTGTATCTGTTAGCTGTTTAATCTGCGCAGTTAGATTGATCTAGTTATCTAGATTACGATTTGTTTCCCAGTGTAATCTTTACGTGCCTTAACTAAAGCACTCCTTCTGCTGAATCACCTCTAAATTATTTACATATTATTCACTTTGCGTGTTTTTAGGGATCCGCTAGCTTAGCGTAGCTACTAGCTCTTAGCCGATTTAGCATGGCGGCTTCTCCTGTCTCTCCCGCACTTTTCTGCTCTGGGTGTGAAATGTTTAGTTATTCCTCGGCCTCCTTTAGCAGTAATGGTACTTGTAATAAGTGTAGCTTATTCGTAGCTTTGGAGGCCAGGCTGGGCGAATTGGAGACTCGGCTCCGCACCGTGGAAAATTCTACAGCTAGCCAGGCCCCTGTAGTCGGTGCGGACCAAGGTAGCTTAGCCGCCGTTAGTTACCCCCTGGCAGATCCCGAGCAGCCGGGAAAGCAGGCCGACTGGGTGACTGTGAGGAGGAAGCGTAGCCCTAAACAGAAGCCTCGTGTACACCGCCAACCCGTTCACATCTCTAACCGTTTTTCCCCACTCGACGACACACCCGCCGAGGATCAAACTCTGGTTATTGGTGACTCTGTTTTGCGAAATGTGAAGTTAGCGACACCAGCAACCATAGTCAATTGTCTTCCGGGGGCCAGAGCAGGCGACATTGAAGGAAATTTGAAACTGCTGGCTAAGGCTAAGCGTAAATTTGGTAAGATTGTAATTCACGTCGGCAGTAATGACACCCGGTTACGCCAATCGGAGGTCACTAAAATTAACACTAAATCGGTGTGTAACTTTGCAAAAACAATGTTGGACTCTGTAGTTTTCTCTGGGCCCCTCCCCAATCAGACCGGGAGTGACATGTTTAGCCGCATGTTCTCCTTGAATTGCTGGCTGTCTGAGTGGTGTCCAAAAAATGAGGTGGGCTTCATAGATAATTGGCAAAGCTTCTGGGGAAAACCTGGTCTTGTTAGGAGAGACGGCATCCTTCCCACTTTGGATGGCGCAGCTCTCATTTCTAGAAATCTGGCCAATTTTCTTAAATCCTCCAAACCGTGACTATCCAGGGTTGGGACCAGGAAGCAGAGTTGTAGTCTTACACACCTCTCTGCAGCTTCTCTCCCCCTGCCATCCCCTCATTACCCCATCCCCATAGAGACGGTGCCTGCTCCCAGACTACCAATAACCAGCAAAAATCTATTTAAGCATAAAAATTCAAAAAGAAAAAATAATATAGCACCTTCAACTGCACCACAGACTAAAACAGTTAAATGTGGTCTATTAAACATTAGGTCTCTCTCTTCTAAGTCCCTGTTGGTAAATGATATAATAATTGATCAACATATTGATTTATTCTGCCTTACAGAAACCTGGTTACAGCAGGATGAATATGTTAGTTTAAATGAGTCAACACCCCCGAGTCACACTAACTGTCAGAATGCTCGTAGCACGGGCCGGGGCGGAGGATTAGCAGCAATCTTCCATTCCAGCTTATTAATTAATCAAAAACCCAGACAGAGCTTTAATTCATTTGAAAGCTTGACTCTTAGTCTTGTCCATCCAAATTGGAAGTCCCAAAACCAGTTTTATTTGTTATTATCTATCGTCCACCTGGTCGTTACTGTGAGTTTCTCTGTGAATTTTCAGACCTTTTGTCTGACTTAGTGCTTAGCTCAGATAAGATAATTATAGTGGGCGATTTTAACATCCACACAGATGCTGAGAATGACAGCCTCAACACTGCATTTAATCTATTATTAGACTCTATTGGCTTTGCTCAAAAAGTAAATGAGTCCACCCACCACTTTAATCATATCTTAGATCTTGTTCTGACTTATGGTATGGAAATAGAAGACTTAACAGTATTCCCTGAAAACTCCCTTCTGTCTGATCATTTCTTAATAACATTTACATTTACTCTGATGGACTACCCAGCAGTGGGGAATAAGTTTCATTACACTAGAAGTCTTTCAGAAAGCGCTGTAACTAGGTTTAAGGATATGATTCCTTCTTTATGTTCTCTAATGCCATATACCAACACAGTGCAGAGTAGCTACCTAAACTCTGTGAGATAGAGTATCTCGTCAATAGTTTTACATCCTCATTGAAGACAACTTTGGATGCTGTAGCTCCTCTAAAAAAGAGAGCTTTAAATCAGAAGTGCCTGACTCCGTGGTATAACTCACAAACTCGTAGCTTAAAGCAGATAACCCGTAAGTTGGAGAGGAAATGGCGTCTCACTAATTTAGAAGATCTTCACTTAGCCTGGAAAAAGAGTCTGTTGCTCTATAAAAAAGCCCTCCGTAAAGCTAGGACATCTTTCTACTCATCACTAATTGAAGAAAATAAGAACAACCCCAGGTTTCTTTTCAGCACTGTAGCCAGGCTGACAAAGAGTCAGAGCTCTATTGAGCTGAGTATTCCATTAACTTTAACTAGTAATGACTTCATGACTTTCTTTGCTAACAAAATTTTAACTATTAGAGAAAAAATTACTCATAACCATCCCAAAGACGTATCGTTATCTTTGGCTGCTTTCAGTGATGCCGGTATTTGGTTAGACTCTTTCTCTCCGATTGTTCTGTCTGAGTTATTTTCATTAGTTACTTCATCCAAACCATCAACATGTTTATTAGACCCCATTCCTACCAGGCTGCTCAAGGAAGCCCTACCATTATTTAATGCTTCGATCTTAAATATGATCAATCTATCTTTGTTAGTTGGCTATGTACCACAGGCTTTAAGGTGGCAGTAATTAAACCATTACTTAAAAAGCCATCACTTGACCCAGCTATCTTAGCTAATTATAGGCCAATCTCCAACCTTCCTTTTCTCTCAAAAATTCTTGAAAGGGTAGTTGTAAAACAGCTAACTGATCATCTGCAGAGGAATGGTCTATTTGAAGAGTTTCAGTCAGGTTTTAGAATTCATCATAGTACAGAAACAGCATTAGTGAAGGTTACAAATGATCTTCTTATGGCCTCGGACAGTGGACTCATCTCTGTGCTTGTTCTGTTAGACCTCAGTGCTGCTTTTGATACAGTTGACCATAAAATTTTATTACAGAGATTAGAGCATGCCATAGGTATTAAAGGCACTGCGCTGCGGTGGTTTGAATCATATTTGTCTAATAGATTACAATTTGTTCATGTAAATGGGGAATCTTCTTCCCAGACTAAAGTTAATTATGGAGTTCCACAAGGTTCTGTGCTAGGACCAATTTTATTCACTTTATACATGCTTCCCTTAGGCAGTATTATTAGACGGTATTGCTTAAATTTTCATTGTTACGCAGATGATACCCAGCTTTATCTATCCATGAAGCCAGAGGACACACACCAATTAGCTAAACTGCAGGATTGTCTTACAGACATAAAGACATGGATGACCTCTAATTTCCTGCTTTTAAACTCAGATAAAACTGAAGTTATTGTACTTGGCCCCACAAATCTTAGAAACATGGTGTCTAACCAGATCCTTACTCTGGATGGCATTACCCTGACCTCTAGTAATACTGTGAGAATCTTGGAGTCATTTTTGATCAGGATATGTCATTCAAAGCGCATATTAAACAAATATGTAGGACTGCTTTTTTGCATTTACGCAATATCTCTAAAATCAGAAAGGTCTTGTCTCAGAGTGATGCTGAAAAACTAATTCATGCATTTATTTCCTCTAGGCTGGACTATTGTAATTCATTATTATCAGGTTGTCCTAAAAATTCTTCTTCTTACTTATAAGGTTTTGAATAATCAGGTCCCATCTTATCTTAGGGACCTCGTAGTACCATATCACCCCAATAGAGCGCTTCGCTCTCAGACTGCAGGCTTACTTGTAGTTCCTAGGGTTTGTAAGAGTAGAATGGGAGGCAGAGCCTTCAGCTTTCAGGCTCCTCTCCTGTGGAACCAGCTCCCAATTCAGATCAGGGAGACAGACACCCTCTCTACTTTTAAGATTAGGCTTAAAACTTTCCTTTTTGCTAAAGCTTATAGTTAGGGCTGGATCAGGTGACCCTGAACCATCCCTTAGTTATGCTGCTATAGACGTAGACTGCTGGGGGGTTCCCATGATGCACTGTTTCTTTCTCTTTTTGCTCTGTATGCACCACTCTGCATTTAATCATTAGTGATCGATCTCTGCTCCCCTCCACAGCATGTCTTTTTCCTGGTTCTCTCCCTCAGCCCCAACCAGTCCCAGCAGAAGACTGCCCCTCCCTGAGCCTGGTTCTGCTGGAGGTTTCTTCCTGTTAAAGGGAGTTTTTCCTTCCCACTGTAGCCAAGTGCTTGCTCACAGGGGGTCGTTTTGACCGATGGGGTTTTACATAATTATTGTATGGCCTTGCCTTGCAATATAAAGCGCCTTGGGGCAACTGTTTGTTGTGATTTGGTGCTATATAAAAAAATTGATTGATTGATTGATTGATAAGTTTTGGGATCATACGTTTTGGGAAAAGTGTGGAAAAATGTGAAAGTAGCATTTTGAGCAGGTGCAGAAATAATTGTGTCATGAAAATCGTGCAGTTGGCAATATTCAGGTGTCTTCAGCAACATTTGTAAGCTCATATAAAATAGAAGTTGCAATAACACAAATTTTGCCTGTTATTTAAACAAACTGGGCCTGGCTTCATCAATTTTTAAATTGGGACAGCAATTC
This sequence comes from Thalassophryne amazonica, assembly GCF_902500255.1. Taxonomy (NCBI): domain Eukaryota; kingdom Metazoa; phylum Chordata; class Actinopteri; order Batrachoidiformes; family Batrachoididae; genus Thalassophryne; species Thalassophryne amazonica. Next base: position 59,046,788 of record NC_047113.1, read on the forward strand.
GGGCCAAAAATTTCCAACAGGAGACAAGTGCCTTCAAATTTAATCTATGAAAAGTTCAAACACATGACAAAACACACATTTTACATCAAGTACTATGTGTGAACTCTGTAGGACGTAAAACCCTGTACCTTCAAATGTTGGTCCTGTTTCCCCATTCACAACAATTTCAAAATTTCAAAGCAACAGAGGTTCTACATCTGATAATCATAATTCTCGTACGAACCTTGAGAGAAACCAGCGCTCACACCCGAGTGCTGTGTCAAATGTGTGTCTGCTGAACATTTCAGCTCACAAAGAGGAAACACTTGCAGCTGTTATTATCGGCTCTGCTCTGCTCCCGTGGTCCTTTAGAAGAGGCTTTTTGGCAAAGAGCAGTGCGTTGACTGGACTGTGCAGATAAGACCTGTCCTCTGTGTGAGTGTGTGTGTCTGTCTGCGCTTTGTGTGGGTGTTGGGGAGTGCTGCCTGAACTCCATCATGCCATGTGCTAATGAACTCTTGCTCTGTGTTCGTGTGCACTCTGCAAAATGAGGATTTGAAATGAGAGTCTTATTGATCTGAAAGCCTCGTCATGTGTGAGGCCAGATTCTGAGCAATACCCCTCTGTTACATAACAGGCAACACTATCAACCCACAACAATATGCAGGGCGTGCACGCACAGTAAAGTCATGCATACATGAACGTTTGTGGCTTTTTTCTGTTCGAGAGTCACAGAATCGATTCGCACATTTTTAACAGGACTGGCTCGAGTGCAAACAAGCCGTTTTACTTAAAGGTTAGTAAACAAACAGGGCGACACAGTCAATGTATCAACACACACACACCAGAAAGCATAACATTAACCCCTGTCACCTCAGCCAATCCTGTCCCATCATACGAAACAACAGCTCCCTGACAGCGATGCTAATTAACAGCATCTAAATAGCTGCGGAACACAAGAGGTGGGGCCGAGTCGGTGACTATGATTACACACATTTTCATGCTGATTAGAGGAACTGTCATAACACCACACAGCAGAAATCAAAACCATTAAAGAAGTGAAGAGAGGCACAAAACAGGAAAACAGAGGTGGCCCCAAAGGCACATTACCGTGGTGACGACTGTTACGGGATGCTGTGATGGGGGCTGAGAGATTTTGCAGCACGGCTAGATTTTCTTGCTTCAGAAAACGCGAAAAGGCTCGTCTGAGCAAAAACCAGATTATGGCTCTTCAGCAGAGCCCCGATCTGCAGTGAGCCAGCAGCTGACAGGCGTGCACAGACAAGACATTTTCTCATTCATGTAGAGTTGTTTTGGGGAAGATTAACTTTTAACTCATATCTTCTACTTCACTTATTTAACACTCTGTGCAGATCCTGATCAGTCTGTTGTTGTGATTTTGATGCGTTGATCTGTGAATATGTTCGTCCACACTCGTACCTGAGTCCTCTGAGTCTTTGCTGTCAGGTGGGTCCTCCATGTCATCGTCAGACATTTCCATCTCCTCCTCTCCCCTGATACCCATCAGCTGCTCGTTGTGCATGTTTCTTGTCTCCTGTAAAACATCAAGAAAATAGCGGTGTGTTAATTCTGCAGAGACTCATGGGTAATGCATATTCTAGGTGTTGCATTATTGAGAAACAGCAATCAGTGTGGAAACTCTCTGATGAGCCCGATGCAGCTCACATTTTTTAGAGGTTCGCTCCGAGCGCACGTGTTGAAAAATGTTCAGCTTATTCTCTGTTGTCCACGCAGATTATTGGCCGCTGGACCTTCCTGACTGAAGTGTCAAAAAAAATTCAAAAGCACACCATCAAATTTTTTTTCTTGGAATGCTGACAGCTGTATATTTACAAAAATATCTAATAAAATATATTTTCAAAAAATTGGAAGAGGATCTGCACCTCCAAATATGAGACTCGTAAGGGGAGAGTCACTGCCCCAAGTGGAGGATTTCAAGTACCTTTAATGACACCACGACCCAGACCTGAATAAGCGGCAGAAAATGAATGAATGAATGTTAGTAAGCAGGCTGATTAAAATTTAGTTCCCATTTATTTACATTGCAGTTTGTGAACAGTAAATTGTACCCATTAATCTCACTGGGTGTGTTTGTGGAAACAGAAATAATATTTTAATGTAAAAATAAGAAAATAAGAAACACAAGCTCTGTGAAACTGGTTGCTTTATTTTACGTTGAATTCCATCTTGCATTTTTAACCCCCACTTCACCCATCACGGTCGACACGTTATAAAAAAATGATTTATGCAGATCTGCCACGTCGACTGCCAAAACAATTGATCAAAATCAATTAAAATTAACATCTGGCTATTACAACAATGAAAAATAGTACCAGCTAGACACAGTGGGCATGTTTCATGTAAAATGATCACTTTAGATAAGAACTTGAGAGACACACACACACGCACACACACACACAAAATTATGGGGTATCAATGGGATCAAACCCACGCAATACAGATGTGTCTGATCAATAAAATGTTACACTGGCTCACTGAAAACACTCTTAAAAGCAACACTGACCAAAATGACAGAGAGAGTAAACAGACTCACAACCATCTGTCAGCTGACATTCTCAGCATGAGCCTAGGGCAAAGGTTGAACAGGCTCTCCAAACACACGCACACGGTCCTCTGATGTGTGTGTGGTGCACATATCCACTTGTTTCTCACACAAACGGTATGAATACAGTGATGCAGGCAGACAGCTGTTGTCTGATTCTGCCTGGAAGCTGCAAAAAGTTAACTCTACTGCAGCTCGTTCCTCTATATTTTATCTTCAGAACAGAGAATCACACCGCATATAGAACGTGATTCGACTCAACCTACCTGCCTTTTTCATGATAAACTACCTCTGAGCAACTGCGCTTAAGACTTTAATACCGTAGTCTCCAGTTTTATACAGTGTAGGCTGTATGAAAAGACTGTATCATGAAAATTTAATAACAGAGTTTAAATCATCTCGCTAGGGCCCTATCTTCAACCAGGAGCAAAGCAGTGCACAGTGCAGCACAAGTAACAATCAGACTTTCCAACGGAGACAGTCACATAAAATCATGTAATGAATTCATGTAATGGCTCATTTAATAGTAACGGACTGGTAAAAAGGTGCTTTTTCATTCCTTCTTATGCGTTAGATAATGTGTCTGTAAAGTTATGTTTACTATAGATGTAACATCTCGTTATCTCAATAACAAGTTCAGATGCGCTGCGCGCAATGACATGCAGAGTTTTCGAATAGGTTGTGCAATGTTCACGACCCAATGTTTACAACAGTTTATGACGGATTTACTCATTGGCATGCCAGATTGCGTGGCAGTGTGGGGATCAAATTTGTGCAAGTGGCAAAGGTAAACTTGAGTGAGTTGAGGGGTGGCGTGAAGTCCTGTGGTGCAATGAAAGTGAGGGGTGCGCACTCATAATCCCACAGATGGTAGCTTCACACCACTGGGTCCTCAGCCAAGCACATACACAAAATCGTGAAGAAATTCATGTTTTGCAGTTTACATTTTGTGAGTCTCGTGTTCACGTTTCGGGAGATATTTTTTCAGTAATCACATTTTGCGGATAATTCATGATTTGCAGATGATTCACATTTTGGGGGATTAACAGCGATATTCTGAAACGTGGTGATGCACTCCACAAATGGAAAGATATTGTAAGTGAAAGGCCAAAATGGCAGAGGTGCATTTCTGACATCTGCAAAAAAACAGACACCAACAGAAAGGAAGATAATGGAAAGAAAATGGCGAGTTTTGAACAAAGACTTTCACCAGAAACATTTACATTCATATTCATAGCCATGCATTTATGATTGTGCAATTACATCCAGACATCTCTCCTGTAACCCTTTGTTTACCCACATATTGGGTCTTAGGCGGTACTATGTATATTTATATCATGGACCACTAGGGGTTGGTCACAGACCACTCTTTCAAAGAGGATGCTGTACATGGTGCTACTTGTTGCCATATTTGCAATTCTTTTTCACTGAATCGTCTTTTCAGCACCTGACAGGTGTTTGCAAAAGCAGCCCCCCCGTACCAACACCCATCATTTCCCCTCTTATTCTTGGCAGTGAGATGGAACACACATTATGTAACTACGCAATAGTGTGAAATTTTTTTTGCTTCTTCTCATGTGAGCTTGACTAATACTTATAACATGCTGAGTGAAGAACAGCCCTTAAAAATAAAATACTAGTAATGTTATTAGTCAAAAATTGTATTTCAAAGCCTAGACGCGCGGCCCCCTAGAGGATGAGGCTCTACACTGTTGTATAGTTTGCAGTCTATGCGAAGGCTCTGCAGATATGGAGAGAGCCTTCTGACCACAATCTGCATACATTTCGTCTATATTTGTGTCAGTTTTCTGAAAGCTTATGGATACAGATGAAACGGAGCCATACTGTAGGTAATCATGGGGGGGGGGGGGGGGGGGGCAGTGCAGCCAAAGCCTAAGTGAGACATAACATTAACGCAAAATTACACAAACAAGTCTGTCAACAATGGCAGGACATTTTTAATGAGAATATATATATATACTATATTATATATACTGTCAGAAGTATTTTACTGCCACACAGACCACTTCAATATTGATATCATTATTGACTATCGATCCGATTCCTTATCGATACCTCTTGTGAATTTTCTGTGTACTAAAAGTAGGGTTTACAGGTTTTCTATTTCAGCAACATTTTACTGAGTCTTAAAGTAAATAAATATGAAATTGGTCACTGGATCCTTAAACTCTGGACATAATAAATTCTACATGGTGGATCCTTGATCTCTGGACATAAATAGAAATAAACAAAATCCGTAGTTTTTGTCAAAAGCACTTCCTTTCAGACATTATTGGCATTAATGTCTTTCCATACACCTGAGCTGAGCTCTTGCAGCTGGCTGTGCTGCACGTCAGGATGTAATTCAAAGAATGCAGGACGTCTCATTTTGGGAGCAAAAAAACCTTTTAGTCGATTGTAGTCTATTGTTTGTATTACAGCGTTTGGAAAGAGTTGTCATTTTATTTAAAGCGGCAATTCGTTTTGAAGTTATTAATTCCGACTGGACTCATTGTTTGGAGCTGTGCCAACGGAACAGAGGACGATTCTCTTTTCTTGACTGCAACAACACAAAAGTCCCAGTTAGTGACTTTAATACGCACAAAAGTGACATTTTAATGGCTATGAGAGGGGTTAAGAAGCGGACTTGCCACTTCTGAAGAGCAGCGAATCAAAGAACCACAGTGCCAGTGGATCGAAGCACTGCTTCATTGGTTCATGCTTCAAAGTGGAGTTGCGCTGCAGAAGCGGTTGATTACAGAGCCGCTGCAGGGTCTGTAATCAACATAGAGAAAGGACCATTTTCCCGACAAACACCCTCAAAAACAATGGCCGCTCTGAAGGACAGATAAGGGAATCTTTAAGCAAAAAGGCTACTGATGTCAGTGGATCGGATCAATTCTTAAAGATACCCGAAAAGAACCAGTTCTCGATACGCAACCCTACAACTAATGGATATATTCCTCAACAACCCTGCCAAAGTAAAGACGATATAGAAGTATGTGGGCAGCGATGGTTTCTCAGTTTGAAAGACAGATAGACATACATATGTAGAGCCTAAAGGGGGTGGGTTAGAAGAGTCATTCCTATGAGGAGTTCTTTGCAGTCTTAACCGAATGGTGGCTAACGTAGATTTTTGTTATGAATATTATCCATTTAACATCTTTTTAATATTATATGCATAAGTTTTAGGCATAGTAAAAAGATCAGAAACTTTTGCGCAGTAATTTAAATGTCAGCAGTGACAGTTCTACTCTTCAGTGTAGCACATGAAGGGGAAAGAAGAGAAAAAAAAATTAATCGCTAAAGATCTATGACAGTGATTTCAAATACTTTATCCAGCAGAGTGAGTTTCCAGTCACAAAAGACTCTCAAATGTGAACACAGAAACAGCATTACTGATGTCACACATGCAGACAGTCAACGAAATGGTCACAGAAACTCGTGAACGGTCCTGCTTCCTCATCATGCGGCAAGCTTACTGACAACCTCCTGTGACTGACACAATGATCACAGTTGTGAAACAATTTGCAACATGTGAACAGGAACAATAAGTAACCACAAGCAGCAATTATACAAAAGTTTACCATTCGTGAACACAAGCAGCATCAGAGCAGTAACTTGCTCTACCATACCTACCTGTAAAAAGAAGCCTTTCAGAGTAAACTGTACATACTGAGAGCTGCTTCTGTCTGACTCACCAGCGTGTGAGTGACAGGTGTCAGACTGTAAATTACACCTTAATTCAAGTGTGTTTTCACCACTCTGAACTTACCGACCAGCTGAGATTCTAAACAGTCCATTAGAGCAAGGACAGGACTCCAGAGCCTCCTGAACATGCATCACATCCTCACTCTGGTTAATGCTCCGGTAATCAGAGGAAAAATCTGCTCACCAGGAAAATGGTGAGCAGATAGATTCTCAATATGTCTGCAAATCTGAAAATGATTACGCTTCTGTGACTTAAAATTCAACCAGTTTTGAAGAGAGAATAGAAAAAAAATCTTCTGGTGAACAACTTCAAATGCAATAAGGGACGTTGATTTTGTTGACACAGGGAGAGGAAAACTGGAAAGATTTACCTGTGTTCTGGAATCCCTTAAAGAAGGAGAACTCACCCGCCAGCATGTGTCCCATCATGGAGAAGGACAGTAATGAAGGAAGAGATTTGGCAGATCTGCCACTGGCTGGACTGAGCAGGCACGTGTCCTGCAGTCTGACTTGATTCAAAGTACTTACTGTCACACGCAGTCTGCTTCTGCTACAGTGGAACACCAACGCAAACATTCTGATCATCTACAGCGACGGCTCAGTAACGGGGAAGATGGCTGTCATCAATAGTTTTAAGTCTCAAGTCTTTAAATGAAACGTGTGGGAGAAAAAACAAAAATCTTAAAGCACCAACCTCTGCTTGTTTGCGCCACATGTCCAGGTTCTTGCGCTGAGCTTTGGAGAAATGGTCCCATGCCTTTTGTTTGGAAGCAGCTTGGAATACAGACACAATCTGTTCAACTGTGACAGGACACAGGAAGGGACGAGAGACCACCCAGAGAAAGAGACAGAAAAAGAGAGAGAGAGAGACAGGGCAGGTGGGAAGGAGCAGAAGAGTGAAAAAGTGGAGTCAACTAGGAACGTAAAGAACCATGTGCGTGTGAGAGAAACAATCTTACCCTCTGATGTCAAAGTATCGTCTGTTGGACGGCTCATCGGACAATTAATGCAAAACGATACTGAAAACAAAATTATACTAAATACCAAACTTACTATCCAGCAGAGCTTTACCACCCAGTCACTCTGTTGCAGGTTGATTATTTGTTTAATAAGGAAAATTTACAAATGAAGGACTTTTAGCTAAAACTCTTTGGTCTCTAAAGATCAGAGTGTCCACAACTTATGGAGCTTAACACATGCAACTTCAAAGTGCCACTCACAGAACACAAGCTCCATCTGGAGAGCGCCGGGTAAATTTGTGACGCAGATGCTTTTGGGGTATGTCCAAGGTGCATTTGGTATGGAGATGGCGCATAAACAGAGCACAAAGCGAAGTGCTGGGTGCAAAGGAGTTGGATTCAGAGATTTATCATTTTCATTCATCAACGGCGATTTAAAACTGACCGCTGTTGTTATGACAGTCGGTTTAACACGTATGTAAATGTTGCATCCTTTTAACACCTGTTGCATATGTTTAGTGTGAAGAGTGCCCACCGACCACTGTGTACAGGCTGTGCACATGAAGTGCTGTTTCTGCTTTGGAGATGAGACATCATAAACACACATGAATGAGTTGAAGTAGGGAGGGTTTGTAGCCTACACTACTTTATAAGGCAATTAACAACTGTCTGTAGTTAACTGGATCTTTGCTGTTGCGTGCGCTGAACTGCAGTTTTAGTGAGCTATCTTTTATTTTTTTAAGGTTGGAATGTGTGAATAATGTTTCAAATCATGTTTCAAGTCTGGATCCCTAAAAGGAAGTGAATTCAATTTCATGCTCCTTTGATGTGTTATATTACGTCTCTGTACTGTGAACCCACCATGTGAGGTTTTCTGACTACTGGACCCGTTAAAGAAATAAACTGTGGCGGACTTTATACCAGGCTTTTGGTAGTCTAAAGCCCCATTTACACATAGACGGTTTTGTCGGCGGGTAGTACGTAGACCGAAGTTCGCGGTAGTTCCGGCTGTTTTTGCGGTGGAAAGGGGTGGAGCATTTCGCCAGCGTTTTGACCGCCGTACTATCCGCAAATACGCGGATAAAACGCCGCTAAATCCGCCGAATAAAGCGGCGTTTTGACGCTGTAGCATCTGGCACACGTCAGGCAACGGGGGTTAATACCCAGTTCTATCCTTTACAATCGCAGGTTAAGACGCACGTGAGAACGGCGGTGTTCTGCTGCCGCCGATAATGCCCTGTGTACCGCTGGATACCCAGGTTTTTATCCAGGCAAATCCTGCGTTACTCCAGGATCTTTTGCATATAGGCACCACCCCCAGAGTATAATAGGCTGAAGCAGCAGGAATACATGCCTCTGTCACTGCAGGGGGAGGGAGATCATCCTCAGCCTTTTCTTCTCCTTCCTTTCCCCCTCCTCAACGTGTTGCTCCGTCTCCACCACAGGCCTCCCCTCTGCTTCTGAACCAGACCTCTTGGTAAGTCCTTGCCGCTGCCAATTTTCTTTTAGGAGGCATACTGGAGTTTCTCTGCAAAAATATCTGAAGCTGGCTGCGAGTGAGAGGCCTGCATGCAGCGTGCTAGCATTTTTATACTGACCGTCGCCTATCGGCCGTTTGGAACGCCATTAACCAGGAGGTGGCGTTTAGAACAGCGTACTGTCCGCTAGCGCCGCCGTTTTGTCTGCCTCTGTCGCCGGTTAAAACGCCATTGAAGACGCCGATGTGGGCTCTATCACCGTTTTACACGCCGTTGGTTAGGGATACAATGCCGGCCGCCAATTACGGCGGTGTAAACTACGGCACTACAGGAAGGGGCAGGATGAAACGGCGATTAAAAAGTATCAAACGCCGTTGTTCGCACTGTCTCCGTCGTCACGCGAATTCTCTGCAAGCGCTCCCGGAATTATTCGACATGTTGAATAATTTTTTCGACGATTCCCGGTAAAGCCGGAACTAAGCCACACCCCCTAGTGCAGGCGTTAACAACGGCGTTTGATCCTTAAGATGGCCAAAAACTCTTCTGGGACGCTTCCGGGAGCTCTTACAGTCTATGTGTAAACGGGGCTTAGGCACAAGTGTTTTCTGGTGATGGATGATCCAAATGTGCATGACTATATCTCAGTTTTACATGGACATGCCCACCTGAGTGTAAGTGTATGTTATTTAAAGACTGAGTGCTGGGTGTAAAAATGAGAACAGTGTTGCATAGAGACTAACAATGATAGCCATACATATTAAACTTCACATACCATATTTTTCGGAGTACAAGTCACTTTTTTCTCTATGTGAAACTCAACAGCTTTTCCATGGAGGCAAGTTCAACAACAGACAGGAGCTCAGTGTAACACATGTGAACAACACAGCATATGCTGTGTTGTTCTAATTTTAAATTCCAAAAATAAGCAAGATAAACAAACAAATGAAAAAAATAAGCAACATAGACAAATAACCATGCGATGGGCAAGATGCTCTTGATGCACGTGAACATGGATTTTTGACCCACAACATTGGAAACACAAAAATAAAAATTACAGTCCATCTGATTTTTTTAAAATCAACTCTAATTTGTTTTTTGTGCATTATTGTAGTTTATGTTTAATGTTGGACTCTTTTATTCTTTTATATTTTTTACATTTTGTTACCTTTTTTTTAATCATGCTTTTAACCTTTTGATCAAGCTCATTGATTTTTTATTTAATTTGTTTTGGTTTTTATTGTTGGGTTTTATGTGAAGCACCTTGAGACGATGCTGTCGTGATTTGGCGCTCTATAAGTTTAATAAATTCCATCCATCCATCCATCCATCCATTTTCTTCCGCTTTATCCGGAGTGGGGTCGCGGGGACAGCAGCTCAAGCAAAGCCGCCCAGACCTCCCGATCCACACACACCTCCTCCAGCTCCTCCGGGGGAACCCCAAGGCGTTCCCAAGCCAGCCGAAAGATGCAGTCCCTCCAGCGTGTCCTGGGTCTTCCCCGGGGCCTCCTCCCAGTGGGACGTGCCCGGAACACCTCTCCAGCGAGGCGTCCAGGGGGCATCCGGAAAAGATACCCGAGCCACCTCAACTGACTCCTTTCGACGTGGAGGAGCAGCGGCTCGACTCCGAGCTCCTCCCGAGTGACCGAGCTCCTCACCCTATCTCTAAGGGAGCGCCCAGCCACCCTGTGGAGGAAACTCATCTCGGCTGCTTGTACTCGCGATCTCGTTCTTTCGGTCATGAGCCAAATCTCATGACCATAGGTGAGGATCGGAACGTAGATCGATCAGTAAATCGAGAGCTTTGCCCCCCCTACTCAGCTCTCTCTTCACCACGACGGTCCGATACAGCGACCGCATCACTGCAGATGCTGCACCGATCCATCTATCGATCTCACGCTCCATCCGTCCCTCACTCGTGAACAAGACCCCGAGATACTTAAACTCCTCCACTTGAGGCAAGGACACTCCACCGACCTGAAGAGGGCAAAGCACCTTTTTCCGGTCGAGAACCATGGCCTCGGATTTGGAGGTGCTGATTTTCATCCCGGACGCTTCACACTCGGCTGCAAACCGCCCCAGTGCACGCTGAACGTCCTGATTTGACGAAGCCAACAGAACCACATCGTCCGCAAACAGCAGAGACGAGATTCTGTGGTTCCCAAACCAGACCCCCTCTACACCCTGGCTGTGCCTAGAAATTCTGTCCATAAAAATAATGAACAGAACCGGTGACAAAGGGCAGCCCTGGCGGAGGCCAACGTGCACTGGAAACAGGTTTGACTTACTACCGGCAATGCGAACCAAGCTCCTGCTGTGGTCGTACAGGGACCGGATAGCCCTTAGCAAAGGACCCCGGACCCCGTACTCCCGGAGCACTCCCCACAGGGTGCGCCGAGGGACACAGTCGAATGCTTCCTCTTCTTAAGACGTGACGATGGGATTGAGGAGATCCTCGAGGTACTCCTTCCACCGCCCAACAACATCCCCAGTCAGGGTCAACAGCTCCCCACCCGCACCGTAAACAGTGCTGGTGGAGAGCTGCTTCCGCCTCCTGAGGCGTCGGACGGTTTGCCAGAATCTCTTCGAGGCCAACCGATAGTCCTCCTCCATAGCCTCCCCGAACTCCTCCCAGACCCGAGTTTTTGCCTCTGTGACCGCATGGGCTGCGGCACGCTTGGCCTGCCGGTACCTGTCAGCTGCCTCTGGGGTCCCACCTACCAACAAAGATAAGTAGGACTCCTTCTTCAGCTTGATGGCATCCCTTACTTCCGGTGTCCACCACCGGGTTCGGGGATTGCCGCCGCGACAGGCACCAGAGACCTTGCGACCACAGCTACGAGCAGTCGCATCGACAATGGAGGTGGAGAACATGGTCCACTCGGACTCCATGTCTCCAACCTCCCCCGGGATCTGGGAGAAGCTCTCCTGGAGGTGGGAGTTGAAGACCTCGCTGACAGAGGGTTCCGCCAGTCGTTCCCAGCAGACCCTCACGATACGTTTGGGCCTGCCAGGTCTTACCGGCGTCCTACCCTCCCAGCGGATCCAACTCACCACCAGGTGGTGATCAGTCGACAGCTCTGACTCTCTCTTCACTGGAGTGTCTGAGACACGTGGCCGAAGGTCAGATGATACGACTACAAAGTCGATCATCGACCTCCGGCTCAGGGTGTCCTGGTGCCACGTGCACTTATGGACACCCTTGTGCTCGAACATGGTGTTCGTGATGGACAAACTGTGACTAGCACAGAAGTCCAACAACTGAACACCACTCGGGTTCAGATCGGGGAGGCCGTGCTTCCCGATCACCCCCCTCCAGGTCTCACTGTTGCCGCCCACGTGGGCGTTGAAATCCCCCAGGAGAACAATGGAGTCCCCAGTCGGAGCGCTATCTAGTACCCCTCCCAGGGACTCCAGGAAGGTCGGGTACTCTGCACTGCTGCTCGGCCCGTAGGCCGAGACAACGGTGAGAGACCTGTCCCCAACCCGAAGGCGTAGGGACGCGACCCTCTCGTTCACCGGAGTGAACTCCAACACTTGACGACTGAGCTGGGGAGCAATAAGCAATGCGACCCAGCTCTCCGCCTCTCCCCGTGGGCGACACCAGAAAAATTAAGCGTCCAGCCCCTCTCCAGGAGTTGGGTACCAGAGGCCAAGCTGTGCGTGGAGGTGAGCCCGACTATCTCTAGTCGGTATCTCTCAACCTCCCGCACAAGCTCAGGCTCCTTCTCCCCTAGCGAGGTGACATTCCACGTCCCAACAGCCAGGGGCTGTGAGCATGGACCGGACCGCCGGGCCACCCGCCCTCGACCGCCACCCAATCCTCTCTGCACCCAACCCCCATGGCCCCCTCTGCAGGTGGTGAACCCACAGGAGGGCGGGCCCACGTCACTCGAAATTGAGTTTAATACATTGAATTGAAAATATAATTGACTTTCTTCTGTTTGATGCACTGCTTCCTGGGAAAGCTAAATGTAAATCATTGCTGTTATTAACAATGAACATGTGATTTTTTTTCCCAGAACATAAGTCACACCAGAGTACGTTACAATACCTCCAAAACTATGGACCTCCCCTCGGAAAAAACAAACAAACAACAAACCTGTAACTTATACTTCAGAAAATATGGTACATTTTGGATTTTCTGTCAGTAATGTCAAGATGACTTAGCAAAGAGATCTTATTATTATTAACCCTCTGGAGTCATCTCATGCAAAGACACGTTAAAGTCACATGACCGAATTAAGCGGACATACCATCCAATACATCACAGTCTGAGTCTCTCTTTGAATGTGTTGAAGGTGCGGACTTCAAACTATATACCAGTTTTTAAGTTGTGTTGATAGGCCTAGTATAACCTGAATCATGATTAATAATTTATGCCATACTTTTTCCTGAATATTACAGTCATTTTTTTCTGCAGAAATGTGCAGCAAACAGGACTTCACTTCCTTGTTCTCTCCTCTCTCACTGGAGCAGTTACAGAGGAAAACAAGACCTCCCTTTTATCATTGGTGGAAAAATGCATGACCTAAACCAATAAAAAATGATCACTAACTCACGTATTTGGTTGCTGAAGAGATCCTGGCTAAAAAGCCACCAAAGGCAGACTGCTGTGCCAACATTGCCTCCAGGTGGACAACAGGAGGAGTGACATTCCTCCTGTTGTACACCTGGTCAGGCCTGTGTTGTGTCCCTCTGTCTTGTGTTTGACAGGAATTGTATTTTTGAGCAGCACAAATAATTTGTGTGGCATCTTATTGTTTTGTAAATTGTTGTACAAAAAAAACACCTGAATCATTTCCTGCATTTTAATGTAAACAGTTGTATATAACTTTGTTGACTGCTACATTTGTACATATGTTTTTGAAATTTACAATTTATATTTGCATTCTAAGGTATAAAAATGGTTTGTTAAACATGTTTGCAGTTTACATAGTAAAAAACAAAAACTTTTTTCTACTCGGATTTTATGTTTTTCTGTGAATTTAGGTCAATTGTCTTAAAATAGTATGTCAGAATGAAAGAAAAACTGTAAAGTCACACAGGTGAGGTTGTGCTAAAAAATTACACCAAACAAGGTAAACATTTTTTTTTATGGTATGAAGGTTACACCAAAAGTAGTTAAAATCGGCCAATTATACCCTTGACCCCAGAGTTAAGAAAAAAAAACAAAACCTTCTTTGGAATATATTCAGCACTACTGTGTACAACACCAAAGAAAATCTGATGAGTTGTTGGAATCAGGTGAACAAGCCTCAATATTAAATCCTTGGGTTTGCACCGATCTTAAATGCGACATGCACGGTGACAGCTGCTGTAAGTGTAAAATCTGAATGCGGAGTAGAGGAAAGGTTACAGACAGCCTTTTAGAGCAGTGACTCCATACACAAATACAGAATGTGTGTGAAGAGATGATTACCGCTTTCTACTCTGACATACAAAATGGCACACCCCTTCAATAAATCATATCACAAAATCAAAAAGAGGAGGTAGAGAGTAGCAGTGTGACAAACATCCAATACCACTGTGACACAGACTCTATGAGTAATCTGGCACCAGTATTGTGAGTAGATCTCCTGTGATAATTTCTGCAGATTTATTACTGCATTCTGACTCTTCTTGCCTTTGTATCCCAATCTCACAAAACAAAAAGGAATCAATTCCACAAGGTGCCTTGCAACACTGCATTTGCAATAAAGTCACACCATCATTATTTTGATTTAGTGTGGTATATTTCATGTGAAAAAGGCCTGCTAAGCCAGCTCACAGACCGAATTTATTTATATGGACAGATTATTGTTCCAAAGAGAAAGTGCTACAACCTGTTTGCAGGAGGAAGGTCATCATCTGTGTGATCTTTACATGTCCAGCAACATACCATCAGGAAGGATCACAGGACATCCTGAATGAGAGTTTTTTTTTTCCTGAAATAATGGAGGTCGCCTCAGACAAGGACATATATCAAACTAACGTGCATGTGCACACGCACACCTACATTCATTTATATTTGCAGTAAATAGTAAACCAGACAAAAACACAGGGATTTTCAGTTTGCGTGCAACATGCATACGGTATGGAAAATTGCCCTAGGAAACTAACGGAAAACTGCAAAATGTCAAATGTGGGCAGAAAGAATATAGTAGCTTGACTTTCAGCTTTCATCAACTCAAAATGAACTGAAGACACACTCACTGTATTTTCTGTGTGAAGTGTTTATGCAGTGAGTTGCAATTTATTTACAAAAGGCAAACCTTTTTTCAAAAAAACCCTTGCATCCGTTCTTAAATTTTGTCACAAATTCATATTGCTCCCCCCAGTAAGAGATAAAATATTTCTTATCTTGGACGTAATAAAACAAACAAACAAAAAACAATGGGACTCGCTGGATGTATTCAGTGATAACAAGCACAAAGAAATTACACTTACCTCTTGGCAATCTTCTGAAAATAAGAAACTAAAGAGTTAAACTCAGAGGGCTTGATGTCATTATCATTTCAAAAATACTTATCACCACGTGCAGCAGGTTTGAAGCTGCTGTGTTCACAAACCTTGTGAATCATGTGGGATTGTAGTAAACGTTATGTATAATAACAATAATGCTATAATAATAATAATAATAATCATAACAACAATATGAAGAAGAAGAATGTACTTACAATTTTAAGAGCTTTCAGATGTTAAGGTACTTCAGAGTATACTTGAATTTTTATCTTATATTCCTTCCTCTGTATAACACTTTGTCAACTTTGTACATGAGGTGTGCCCAACTTTATGACAGGACACAGTGTAATTTGTCCATTGTTTCCACATATGATTTGTATAGTATCCACTATATATATATATATATATATATATATATATATATATATATATATATATGTGTGTGTGTGTGTGCGTGCACAGCAGCCATCATAGGCTAGGGTGGTCCTTATTTTGCAAGTATTGAAATTTAATACTTTGACCCCCTGAATATGTTCCAATTGATGAGAAAACATGCTGTGTAAAATTTTGTTTCTATAAATAAATGTTTAAAAGGTAGTTCAAAAGCATTCAAATTTTGCTATTTTCATGCTATATACTGTAAATCTATACTTAGTAAAGCTTGAAAAATTACCTGTGGAGGACATCTTGAATTTTTAAGTAAGTGCCAGCAGGATTCATCAGGACTTTTGATATGTTGTTTAGGATGCGTTGGGGCACCATAGTTTGTACAGCGTTATACAGCAGAAAATAGCTTTTGAAGTACCTCTGAAAATTCATTTATGCAAACAAAATTTTACACAGCATGTTTTTTTTTTTTCATCAATTGGAACCTATTCAGGGGTCAGAGTATTAAATTTCAAAACTTTGCAAAATAAGGACCACTCTAATTTTCTGTGTGCGAATTACCCACATGGAACATTAGAGGCAAAAACAAGAGGTGACAAAGCAACAAAGTCATAAAGCTACAAAACATAACTTGTGATCATAATGCATATAATGTGTGCTTTATATACGAGGTCTGTTAGAAAAGTATCCGACCTTTTTATTTTTTTCAAAAACCTGATGGATTTGAATCACGTGTGCTTGCATCAGCCAACCTTGAACCTTCGTGCGCATGCGTGAATTTTTTCACTCCTGTCGATTGCGTCATTTGCTTGTAAGCAGCCTTTGTGTGAGGTTGGGTGTAGTCTCTTGTCCTTTTTTCTTTGCAAGGAAATGGCGGAACGACTGGAGCAGTGCGACTGCATCAAATTTTGCCAGAAACTGGGCGACAGCCAGGTGGAAACCATTCGGATTATTCAGACGGCTTTCGGTGGCTTTTCAGTCGTGTGACTATCCGAGAAATTGTGGAAGAGGTGAGCATGTCACAACATGTCCTATGAGACTTCAACACGGTGGCGCTTTTGTTCCGCCATCAGCTTCGTGCCCAAGCCATCGGCATGAATTTCGCTGCAACTCTTTTCATGGCAAAATCTTTTGTCACAGTGGAATGTGCCGAAAAAGTGCTGATGTCCACCTCTTCCGCAATTTCTCGGATAGTCACACGACGGCCCCACATCACCACAGCGTTCATTTTGGAATGATCTGGTCATTTCAGCATGTTGATGGCCGACCGGAGCGCAGCTCGCTCTCTACCGTTGTGCGGCCGTCTTTAAACCGGTTGTACCGTTCCTTAATCTGTGTGATGCCCATAGCATCGTCACCGAAAGCCGTCTGAATAATCCGAATGGTTTCCACCTGGCTGTCACCCAGTTTCTGGCAAAATTTGATGCAGTCGCGCTGCTCCAGTCGTTCCGCCATTTCCTTGCAAAGAAAAAACGACGAGAGACTACACCCATACTCACATAAAGTCTGCTTACAAGCAAATGACGCAATTGACAGGTGTGAAAAAATTCACGCATGCGCACGAAGGTTCAAGGTTGGCTCATGCAAGCACACGTGATTCAAATCCATCAAGTTTTTGAAAAAAAATAATAAGGTCGGATACTTTTCTAACAGACCTCGTACTTTAATGTATTTTTTAGGGATGCACCAATACCACTTTTTTCCAGACCGAATACAAGTACGAGTACATATATTTGGGTACTCGTCGATACAGAGTACCGATACGAATACTTAATGATAAGTATTATACTTAATGACTTTGAAAACATGTTTTATTCATCATTTGTTCCTTACTTTTTGACTGTATCTGCATCCAATATCACTAGCTTTGTTTTTATTCAAAAAATTTCACTTAAATCATGTAACATCACTTTTTGACTACAACAAATTGTCCTGTAACATTGTGTGTTTCTTAACAAACATGACACTGCCAGACATCTCACTGAAATATAACTTCAGCACTACAAAATATACCACACCAATATAGGTTGTTGTTGTTCTTCATTCGGCTCTTCCCGGTTTTGTCTGGAGTCAGCCCGATCCACATTTGTAATTGGCACAAGTTTTACGCCGGATGCCCTTCCTGACGCAACTCCAGTTTTATCTGAAGAAACACACACAACCGCTGGTGTTCTAAAGAGGTCTCCCATCCAAGTACTAACCAGATGCTCTGCTTAGCTTCTGAGATCTGACGGGATCAGACTGACACAGAGCAGACCGACCCATGAACAGGTAAGACTTTTCATTTACTGTGTGTGAATTTTCTCCACATGATGGACCGTGGCTCTCTGCCAATTAATGGACAGCATTGACGGACGTATTTCGACTTAGTCCGGAAATTTTTTTTTTTTACACACTAATAAATTAGAAATGTTAATCTGGTTTCTTTCACAAAACCAACTACACTAAAACTACTTGAAAGCCAATAGTCTAACAACTGAATTGAAGGAGCTAGCTTGTTAGCTTTCAAAAGCTTCTTTCAAGGCACAGAACACATACTGCATGTTGTGGCTGGCGTGCCTGGCTGGCTTTTGTTTGTCTTCTGTTTCTGTCTTTTGGTTTTCCTTCCAGGTGGTGCGCATTTGGGACTGAGTGGCTGTGTGGCTGAGTTATTAGGACCTCACCCTGATCACCTGCGGCTCGTCAGGACTCACAGTTGTGGTGCATCTACACGGATTGGAACATGGTGGTATTTAAGTCTGTAGTACACAGTGTGTATTTGCCAGAGACCTTGTGACCAGACGGGTGAGATCGTCGTCTTGAGAGCCATCTCATCATCAGTGGATGCAGAGAACGTCCAGGTTTGATGCATGGTCTGTGAAAGAGGAGAGGGTGAGGTCTCACGCTCGTCAGCACACTTCCTGAGGTACGTTGGGTTTTGTGACTAACATTTGTACAGTCAGTAAATGTGGTGTCCCTCACACCTTATTATATTGAGCTGTTATGTTAGTCGTTTTAATCAGCTTCCACTGCAGTGGAGTTTGTGAACAAGGTGTTCCATGCCTGCAGGGTGGGAAGCTGATTAGTAATTAAGCCAGGAAGTGTTTGCTGTTTGTACACCTTTGAGCGGTCCCTCTGTGTGTAGAGTGTGGACTCACATGATGATTTCTTCATTCACAGACTCGGTTTGTCGCGGCCACCTGGGGGGTGTCGGCGGGGTCCTTGGGTACGAACTGGTTCTGGCTCCGGACCGTTAGTGCTGCTGGGAGCGCACCGTTTACCACCTCGCCAGACCGCGCACTTATTTGTTTGTATATTTATCACATCACTGTTATGTTTATTAAACTCAGTTATCCTTTGTACCGTGCTCTGCTTATTTTATACTGGGTCCTTCAAACGCTGGTTGGTTCTCCGGGCTGCATCCGACACATAACAGTGCATCTCCAAAATTAACTATAAAAGTAATTTTTTTTTAGCATATTTGAGGACAATAATAGACCAGGAAGGGAGGGAGGAAGAAACAGTAGAAGGAGGAGTTTCACACATGTATCTGACATCAAGGAGCTTTCCATAGAAATGGATGGGTAAACAGCTGTCAAGGACACACTCAAAAAAGTGTGTGGAAACAAGATGTACAGTGCATCAGGAAAGTATTCACAGAGCTGCACTTTTTCCATATTTTATGTTACAACCTTATTCCAAACTGGATGAAATATTTTTTTTTTCCTCAAAATTATACACATAATACCTCAAGTTCACACAAGCTCAATTTTGAGCTTCATGGCAAAGGCTGTGAATACTTATGTACAAGTAATTTCTTATTTTTATTTTTTTATTTTTACTAAAGTTGCAAAAATCTCTCAAAAAATGTTTTTTACACTATCATTAGTGGGTACTGTGTGGAGAATTCTGCAGAAAAATGAATTTCATTCATTTTGGAATAATGCTGTAACAATAAATATGGAAATGTGCTGTAAATACCAGATGCACTGTATGAAATGCTAATTCTAATTTTATGAAAACACATTGATTCATTGTTGCAGGCAAATATCTACTTGTGAACAGATGGTTATGAACACTGTATTCCATTTTTGCGAATAAACACCCCAAAATCATACACACTGCAGCTTTAATTTGGGAGTGAGAATGAGGCTTATGTCTGATGAAGGGCGAGGCCCGAAACGTCACTTTGGTGCTTCATTAAAGGTTTGTTTGGGAGCTAACTGGCTGTGCGGATCTCTCCTTTGTTTTTTGAGTGAGAATGATTACCAATAAGATGACTCACATTGAGCAAGTATGCCATTCATGGCAGTCTTGAACTTGTCTTTGGCCTCTTCCATCTCCTTCTCATGCTGGGACTTCTCGCCCATCAGTCGGCGGATGTGGCTGTTGGACGACTGGATCATGGAGTAGAAGTTGTTGGCGTTCCTGCGGTTGACTTCACCTCGTTCCAGCCAGGTCAAGAGCACACGCACAGCTTCAGCAAATGTACCGTCATCTGGTCAAAAGAGAAAAGACTGATCAGGAAGGAGTCAGGCTCTGTGCAGAGAGGGGGGGAAAATGACCCCACAACAAGACTTTAAAGAGTAGGTGACACAATGTGTAATTTTTTTTTGAGTATTTAAGACTAAAATTAAACAAGAGTTTGAAATTTATCCTTTCTTGGGGCACAGTTACTGAAGAGATAAATACTGGGATTTTGAATAGTGCACCACTAAAAACAAGAAACTTCCTGGTGATTCCCAACATTGGAGAAGGAGGAAGTGATATCAGCGCCGGAACCATTATCTTAATAGTCACATTAATTTATGGATTTTTACAGGCTACTGAAAGCCCCATTTCCACTGAGTGGTTCAGGTCGGTGATGCACGTTTTTTATGTCACAATGGTTAATTCTTGCTGACAGAATCCTTTTGATTGGCAGGTGGAACACTTAAGGCCCCATCACACATAGCAAGAATGTGCAGGAACCATGCCCGACATGGCAAATATTGCCATAATCCGATGCAGTCAGGAGGAAAAGAGGCGTGGTCAGCAGTGTCAGAACACATCTGGATTACCTCGTTCACACCTACACTATGGCATCCAAAGTACATGTAAACAATAGGTAGATGACACAGACTGCCATAAAAGGTGGTGAAGACTGCCCGATGTCCAAATGTCTGGATGACAAACACGGGACCAGAGTGGGAGTGAGCGCAAGTGCGAGGGACTACGTGGCATGTGCAGGTCAGACTGGCAGGCTTTGCCGTGTCAGATCCATCTTGAGGTTCCTTCGTATACGCTCAAATCGTTTCGGATGCCCGGTTTGCTGCCATCGGAATTTGTAAACTGTGGTCAGATGGTCCTCAGATTGCACATGGGCCGCCGTCGCATAGGTGTCCCATCTCAACGGCGCCCAGAGGGTTTTGAATATGTGCATCATACTCGGGCCCGACGGCCGATTTTGACCAACTGTGTGAACTCTCATAGATGGCTGTCAGAATGTTTTGGAACTGAAACCTGACACTTTTCGGATGTGCGCAATTTGTCATTCTGACGGCATTCTGCGTGATTTTATGTGTGACAGGGGTATTATATCGATGAGCAAGCATGCACGGTGTCTGGGGCTTCTCTACTCAACACAGAGACAAAACTGAACATTTACACATTATTTTATTTTTTTGTTTTGTGGATCATAGGATAATTTTGTTGTGTGCAGACAGACGTTATGAGTAGATGAGGCGCAGCATAAAGCGCCCGTGGTGGAACAAGAGGATCCATTCACAGCACAGACTTGATCCATCAGCCGCAGACGCAATTAACGGATTACACCTGTAGTTGACCGTGCCGGTTCCAGATCGGTACAACAGAGACTTGACCCATCAGTCGCAATTAATGGATTACAGCCGGCGCTGTGACCTAGCACCAAACTCCCGTGTGACAAATGGACTTTTCTTCAGCCAGAAAACAAGGAATTAAATTATTTTCAGATGTCATTTTGTAAAGGTGGATACGTTTTCATCAGACTAAAATGATCTCACTGAAACTGGTAAGACTATATTAATTTACTCCTTGTGTGAATGGTTCTAATATTTAATACTAATGTTATGCTACTAACGTACAGTACACTAACTGTATTCAAGAAGGAAACAATATCCCTTGCAGGGCATGGGTGTGCCTCTGTGCCTGTGGGGTGGGGGCTGGGCGGCTGGCCGACCTGCCTGTGGGTGCCCCGGTGCCGTGCCACAGGGCTTCTGGCCTTATTGGGGGGGGGGGGGACGACTGGGCGGACATCGTTCCTTTTCATGTTGGGTCTGTCTGCTCTGCCGTTGGTGACCTGGGGACGGTGCCTGAGTGGAGGGCGGTGCCTCTCCCTTGGGCTCGGATCATATGTGGCCCTCTGTGCCTCTGCCTGTCGGGGTTTGTGGGGCCCACCTGTCTCCCTCTGGCTCCTCGGCTGCCCCTGCTGCTCTTGGGTCTCATCTCGTGCCTTCCCTGGTTTGGGGATCGCCGGGCGAGGTGGCTCGTCCATCTCCGGCTGCCTGGCCCCTTGTCCCCCCTGTTTGTTTGTTCTTCCTCTGGGCTTCTGGTGCTCTTCTGGGACTGCCCACCTCCCCCCCATTGTGTGGTTTCCCTGGTGACTCTGCTGGGTCTGGGGGTGGGCTGCAGGGACCGGTGGGGCGGTGTGTGTGTGGCCCACTCCCTGCACCGTGCCTCTCCTTTCCGCCGGCTGCTTGGGTTTGGGCCTCACATGTCACACCCTTTTAATGCACTTCACCAGCTCACCACCACTTCACTTGCCCCTGAGACCCAAACCCAGAAAAGCGGTTGAAGATGAGTGAGTGAGTGATTATAGGGTTCAAATAGTTTTGCGGTCAGGTGTTGGAGGTGGGTTTGCAGGGCAGTCTGTGGCGCAGCTGTGTGCCACGACCTCCCACGGCAGTCTACCACCTGCCGTCTCCTGCCCTGCTTTTAATGCAACACTTTATCTTTGCTCACTTAGGGGGGTTGCACACAGCAAGGGAGATTAACTATAACAGCTATGGTGGGGTTGGTAGGTAGGGTGAGTGTGGGATGTGGGGTTCGCCCCAGGTGGCTGTGGATGTCTTGGGCTCTGGGGTGGGGAGATCTGCCGTGGCCGGATCTGCCGTGGTCTTGGAAACCTACTCGGGGGCTTGTGAGGCACAGGGTCCCGCAGCCTGTTGGGGGGGTTGGGTGGTTGCAGTGGGGCACGGGTGTTGGCGATGGGGGGTGGACGGGTGCTGGGGGCCGTGGTCTCTGTGGGGTGGGGTGTTGCCCTATTCTTGCTTGGGTGGTCTCACGATCTTGGGCTTTGGTGTTTGGGGTGGGGATCTTGGGGAGTTTGGAGGGGGTCCTGCTGGCTGTGCTGGGAGAGTCTTGGGTGTTGGGGGAGCCTCGTGTGCTTCCTGGCCCAGGGGATTAGGTCTCGCCTCTTGTCTGGGGGCCGGGCCCGCCGCCACTCGTCCACTGTGTCCTCCATAGTTTCTTCAGAATCACCTTCAGACTGGACTTAAAAAAAAAAAAAAAGCTCCACAAAAAAAACAAAAAACAAAAAAAAAAACAAAAACAAACAACAACAAAAAACAATATGGTAATTATCAACTTTTACTGTTCAGGATTTTTTTTTTAAATATCAATATTTCATAATTTTTTGTGCTCATTTTTGGTGTCACCTACACTTTCAAATGTCAGATGTGTTCCAAAATAACATCAAAACATCTGCATGCAGTCACAATTTATCTGTCTGGCTGTGAATTGACACTAATGAGTCATAATTTCTAGATGATGCACTTCCACCAATATATAGAGGATCAATGTAAATTACTGTTGTGTGTATTTGGCTGACCAAGAACAAAGGTGGATTTTAATGATAGCTGAAAGATATGGGAAAAAAAAAGGAAAATTCAGAAACAAAGCATAAAATATTCTGAATGGCTTTCTATGATATCCAGCATTTTGTTGGGTGGTTTCAGCTGACACTGAAATGCTGAAACCTGTTCTATCTGAGTGGTAAACGCAGTAAGACAAATGGGAATCAGCTGAAAATGGTGATGAACGTTCCCACAAAGACAGTTCAACATGCTCACACACAAATCCTTGGCTTACAAAAAATGAAACGCCACCAAGAGTTCTTTGCACCAGAGCCAGATAGGAGAAGTGAAAAAGACGCACAGATGGCAGAGACACACAAAGTCACAGCCATTAGGCGATTGTGACTGACACCTGGAAGTGTCGTCGCTCATTAATGAACAATGTTCACTCACCCAGAAAACACACAGAAAAGAGAGAAAAAATAAGGAAACAATGTAGGAACAGAGTTCAGAAAAGAGAAAAGGACACAATAATGAAGAGAAGGTGCTGAAAGAAGGGAAGCAAACGGATATTTCACATTTCAATATTATTTCAACATCTGTCAAAATTAATTTGGTAAAGTAGAGATGTCTGGTCCTGGAGAACGAACGAACACGAACACGAACACGAACACAAACACACACACGAACACACACACACACACGAACACACACACACACACACACACACACACACACACACACACACACACACACACACACACACACACACACACACACACACACACACACACACACACACACACACACACACACACACACACACACACCTGTATTTTCTTTTTTCAGAAAAGAATAAATATTTCCCTCCCTTATTCCCCACCTCATTTGACATGTGGTGGTGTGAGAGAACCCACAGAATTCCAACGACCTCATGAACTGATCCAGCTTCATTTTCACCTCTTTTCTTGTTAAAAATGTGAAAATGTGATCTTCTACTATGTATGTATATATTTGGCAGCATTTGCCCTTTTCAGCAAACTCTTTTCCTTCTGTTTAAGCGTTCATGCACATATTCTGTTTTATGTGCTTTGTTTTGGAGTTTGCCAGCACCCGTGTGTGCCAACCTTTGATCTTGTCTCCCAGCTGGCTGCACTCGTGCTCGGAGTAGTGGACGATGGGCGGAGGGGAGGGTGGCCGGAACCGATCCTCCTCTAACCTACGCCGATGCCTTTCCTCTCTGGCCAACATGCGCTGGTGACACTCCCACTCATAGAGGTCGTCTCTGGCCTCGGCAAAGTCCACATGAAGGCGACCCGTGTCTTTTTTGTCTATGCTGGAGCGCAAACGGATACGATATCCTGCCAAGAAAACCATAAAGCGGTTAGAAACAAAAAAGAGACAGATTGTAATTCACCGATGAAAATGACAGACTGTTTGCTCAGTGTGATGTGCCATGTTTAGTGTGGCAGTGAGTAAATATGCCTATTTCTAAGTATTATTTTTACTGTACTTTATTAGATCAACAACAAGACACAACTGACGTGACACAAAATAGAGAAGTTGATTCCAAACCATGTCTAATATTAATAAAATTAGGAACAGCCAAACAACAACAAAAATGGCTGTCATAGTTTCTTGTCATATCTCATTGTAAAATTTTTAAAATAGTGAAGTTCTTTATTGGTAATTAGTAATAGCGCACTGCAAATACAGTAACCTGTAGCTGTAACAGCCTCATCACTCACTGTTATTATGACAGAGGTTTAAACGAGCCTGCGGTTTAAACGAGCTTGGCACCAATCAGACTGCAAACATCAAACCGGTCTGTGCACAGCACAATGCATCACTCCCTTAGATGTTACTCTTCTGCACACTGTCTCCTGTTAATTAAAGCGGCTGCTGTGACTCACAAGTCAGTCGTAATGATGTGTGGTGGAAAACCATTTCAAAGAGTGCAACAATACCATGTTTATGCAGTTGGAATATCTGCAGATACAAAGAGTGTGAAGAGTTTCTGGGTTTACCAAGGTTGCAGCGACTTTCATTTCAGTTTATTTTTGGAGGGTCAAGTCATTTCAAGGTGCTACACATGAGCAAGGTTTAAACTGCATCCACCCCATGAACAAGCACATTCATAAGAGTGCCCCTTCCCCAACCTGTTTTTTTTTAAATATATAAAGAAACCTAAAGCAGACCAGACTCAGTGGGGTGACCATCTGCTTTGGCCATAAAACAAAACCACAATGAAGAACTCTCACAACATACTGCAAGTAAAACAAGCAAATGTAGTTCAGACTAACAACAAAAGTAATGATAAAGTGAAGAAAAAAATAAAATCTGCCTTAAAAATTTGACTACAGGAGATTTTAAAATCAACCGGTTTGTGTGCAGTGTTAAATGGTGTAGGAGCACGGTAAGCAAAGGCTCTAAATTCTGATTACTTCTTTTAAACTCTAGGAACAGAGAGCAAATCCACATTCTGTGATTGCAGGGCACAAGAAGGTACATAAGGTTTAACAGGTTCAGTAAGCCAGGTAGACGTAAGCTCACTTAGAACCTTATATGTCAGCCAAAAAACCAAAACAAAAAAAACTTAAAATCAGCTGTTACAGGAAAAGGAAGTCCAACTCAGCCACATGGGGTGTGCAGCCAGTACATTCTGAGTGCCGGTCCCAAGCCCGGATAAATGAGGAGGGTTGCATTAGGAAGGGCATCCGGCATAAAACAACCCAACCCAACTATGCAGACTAAAAACCGAATTTCCATACCGGATCGGTCGAGGCCCGGGTTAACAATGTCCGCCACCGGTGGTGTTGCCTAACAGGGTGCCGGTGGAAATTGGGCTACTGCTGGGTGAAGATGATGAAGAAGAGGAGGAGAATGTTTCCACAAACAGCAGGAGAAGAAGAAAACTAGAAGGGTGGAAATGAGAGTGGGGACTTTGAATGTTGGTAGTATGACTGGTAAAGGGAGAGAGCTGGCTGATATGATGGAGAGGAGAAAGGCAGACATATTGTGTGTGCAAGAGACCAAGTGGAATGGAAGTAAGAGCAGGAGCATCGGCGGTGGGTACAAGTTGCTGTACCATGGTGAGGACAGGAAGAGAAATGGTGTTGGGGTCATTTTAAAGGACGAGTATGTTAAAAGTGTGTTGGAGGTTAAGCGAGTGTCTGACAGGGTGATGAGTGTGGAGTTGGAAATTGAAGGGGTGATGATGAATATCATCAGTGCATATGCCCCACAGGTAGGTTGTGAGATGAAGGAGAAAGAAGATTTCTGGAGTGTGTTAGATGAGGTGGTGGAGAGTGTGCCCAAGCATGAAAGAGTGGTGATAGGAGCGGACTTCAATGGGCATGTTGGTGAAGGGAACAGAGGTGATGAAGTAATGGGTAGATATGGTATCAAGGATAGGAATGGGGACGGACAGATGGTAGTTGATTTTGCAAAAAGGATGGAAATGGCTGTGGTGAATACCTACTTTAAGAAAAGGGAGAAGCACAGGCTAACATATAAGAGTGGAGGAAGGTGCACACAGGTGGACTACATTCTTTATAGGAGATACAAGCTAAAAGAAATCAGAGACTCTAAGGTGGTGGCAGGAGAGAGTGTCGTTAGACAGCATAGGATGGTTGTTTGTAGGATGACTTCAGAGGTAAAGAAGAAGAAGGAGAGAGTGAGAGCTCAACAAAGGATCAGATGGTGGAAGCTGAAGGAGGAAGACTGTTGTGTGAAATTTAGCGAGCAGGTGAGAGAAGCACTGGTTGGAGGGGAAGCAATTTTGGACAACTGGAAAAGTACTGCAGATGTGGTGAGGGAGATAGCTAGAACAGTACTGGGTATGACATCTGGACAGTGGAAGGAAGACAAGGAGACTTGGTAGAATAAAGAGGTCCAGGAAAGCATAAGGAGAAAGAGGTTGGCGAAAAAGTTTTGGGATAGAAGTAGACAGGAGTACAAGGAGATGCGGCGTAAGGTGAAAAGAGAAGTGGCAAAAGCAAAGGAAAAGGCATATTGTGAGCTATACAAGAAGTTGAATAGTAAGGAAGGAGAAAAGGACTTGTACCAACTGGCCAGACAAAGGGACAGAGCTGGAAAGGATGTGCAGCAGGTTAGGGTGGAAAAGATGCACATGGTAATGTGCTGACAAGTGAGGAGTGTGTGCTGAGAAGGTGGAGGGAATACTTTGAAGAGCTGATGAATGAAGAAAATGAGCAAGAGAAAAGGCTGGATGATGTGGTGAGAGTAAATCAGGAAGTACAAGAGATTAGTAAAGAAGAAGTGAGGGCTGCTATGAAGAGGATGAAGAGTGGAAAGGCAGTTGGCCCAGATGAAATTCCAGTGGAGGCATGGAAATGTCAAGAAGAGATGGCAGTAGAGTTTCTAACCAGATTTTTTAATAAAATCTTGGAAAGTGAGAGGATGCCTGAGGAGTGGAGACAAAGTGTGCTGGTTCCTATTTTCAAGAACAAGGGTGATGTGCAGAGCTACAGTAACTACAGAGGCATAAAGTTGATCAGCCACAGCATGAAGTTATGGGAAAGAGTAGTAGAAGCTAGGCTTAGAAAACAGGTGAAGATCTGTGAGCAGCAATAGGGTTTCATGCTGAGAAAGAGCACTACAGATGCAATGTTTGCTCTGAGAATACTGTTGAAGAAGTACAGAGAAGGCCAGAAAGAGTCCACAAGCATTGTGTGTTTGTGGACTTAGAAAAAGCTTATGATAGGGTGCCAAGAGAAGAGCTGTGGTATTGTATGAGGAAGTCTGGAGTGGCAGAGAAGTATGTGCAGTCGGAATGACAGACTCATTCAAGGTGGAGGTGGGATTACACCAAGGATCATCTCTGAATCCTTTCTTGTTTGCAGTGGTGATGGACAGGTTGACGGATGAGATCAGACAGGAGTCCCCATGGACTATGATGTTTGCAGATGACATTGTCATCTGTAGTGAGAGTAGAGAGCAAGTTGAGTCTAGTCTGGAGAGGTTGAGATATGCTTTGGAGAGACGGGGAATGAAAGTCAGTAGAAGCAAGACTGAGTACATGTGTGTGAATGGGAGGGAGCCCAGCGAAATAGTGCAGTTTCAAGGAGTAGAAGTGGTGAAAGTAGATGAGTTTAAATATTTGGGTCAACTGTTCAAAGTAATGGAGAGTGTGGTAGAGAGGTAAAGAAGAGAGTGCAGGCAGGGTGGAGTGGATGGAGAAAGGTGGCAGGAGTGATTTGTGACCAAAGAATATCAGCAGGAGTGAAGGGGAAAGTTTACAAGACAGTAGTAAGACCAGCTATGTTGTACGGCTTAGAGACGGTGGCACTAACAAAAAGACAGGAGGCAGAGCTGGAGGTGGCAGAGCTGAAGATGTTGAGATTCTCTTTGGGAGTGACAAGAATGGACAAGATTAGGAATTAACATAGAGGGACAGCTCAGGTGGGACGGTTTGGAGACAAAGTCAGATGCTGAGGATGGAGCCACCAGGCAGGAGGAGAAGAGGGAGGCCAAAGAGGAGGTTTATGGATGTGCTGAGGGAGGACATGCAGGTGGTTGGTGTGACAGAGGAAGATACAGAGGACAGGATGAGATGGAAACAACTGATCTGCTGTGGGGACCCCTAACGGGAACAGCCGAAAGACAAAGAAGAAAGAAGAAGACAGGAAAAGGAAGTCTGTGAGAATCGTGACTGAACTGTTGAATTGAAACAACATGATGGATGGTTGAAAAATCAACAGAGTTGAAAGTTTGAGTTCCAGTAAAATGGACTCCAATTTGTGCGTCAATGATTGCACTGACTTCAGACCAGTCAGTGGACATTCCCCAGTTCTGACCCCACCCCTGGTGCATCTCAACATTTGAAGTCAAATTACATCTATTTTATTGAAGTGATTACTGTGTGTTTATCTGGACCTCTGCATGACTGTATGTTAGTCACACATTGAAAAACATGCTCATGAACGTGACAACACACCCAAGAAGACAACGTAATAGACGGAAGACTGTGGCCACAGTACACAAGAGGAGAGAAATAAGTTTGGGGTTTCATCTTTGCTCTGACTGCTTCTTTTTTCAACACTTCAATATTTCATATGAGGATGTCTTGGTGTACTGACGGCTGAGTGGGCGTCTCTGCTGGAATCTGTTTGCACATTGTGATATATATGTGTGGGGTTATTTATGGGAGAACTGCAGGGCTCTGTCATCTGACTAATATATGGGCTTCAGCAATGTGCGTCACTGTAGAAAAGAGGCAGACTAAAAAATTAAATTCTCTTTCTGAATATGAAAAGGCTGGCTTCCATGAGAAACGTCTTCAAGAAGGAACAATATAAGACAACTGGACCATTGAAGGTGCTGTGATATGGAAATGGAGATGAAAGAACTGTAGATGATCAGAGATGTTTCTCTTTCTAATAATTAATATTTGCTTATTTAGTTGAGAAGAAGACCTTCTGCAGTGCAGAGGCCTTGAGGGCCTTTGGTGCCATCTTCCCAAGAGACAAGTCTATGAATACCCCTGGATGGAACACCAGGCTGTTGTAAGGGGACATCCACAGCCAAGGCTGGTACCTACTGGCAGTTGGTAATGGGAACAGTGGAGATGCTGTGTTCAGACTGCCAGTTCAAATCATATCTTCTGCATATCTAATTCAAATACGATCTGACTGACTGACAGTCCATATTACATTTTGCAAGTAACTAGATCTGATCTGTGTGTCTGTCTGACAATCCTCCTTTGCAGTCATCCACTTTGGTTGCTACAATAACGCAGTTGAACACATGGAAACAGTCACATGTCTGGTGTCACTCTGCAGTTCAATTTTTCCCAAATTCTACAACTAAACTCATACGGAGCCCTGACTAACAAGATCTGAATTATAAGATGACTAGTGTGTTGCTCATGGGGATCCAAAGGCTCTAAATTGGGCAGTGTTTATAAAATAGCTAGCTGAACTTTTTCAAAGGTGGTATTAAATTGTGCAAAGGTTCTATAATGAGTTGGTATGGTGTGTGAGTCCAAAATGCTTTTAGAACCTTAGACCTCAACAGTTTTTAGAAGAACTCAACCCTTTTTCTCTGTTAATTATGTAATTTTTAATGTGAAATTACTGTCTTGATGGATTTAGAAATTGTTTAGGTTCTTGTTATCTTATACACACAATTATTATTATCATCATCATTATTACTAATATTTTATTTTTTACTTCTATTTTGTTATTTGATTTTTAAATGGCTCACAATGGAAATAAATGTTTTCACTTTCTTGTGTCATCCATGTATTTTTAACGCATTTACAATTGTATTATGTGATGTTCAATGTAAGTACATAAATGCAGTCCATTTACATACATTGAACATACTAAATAAAAGCAAGCAAGCACGCACACACTCATACTTAACTCACACTTAATATAAAGATGATTTACAGCCCCCTGCTGGAATGGTGTGTTAATCCAGAATGTAATTAGCAACGTTAGCTAATACCTGTAGTTTCTCCAAAAATAATAGTCAACGTTCTGTTTTGGCAGCATTCATTTTTGACCAAAAATACTTAAGCAAACCAAACGGCAATTGCCAGCTGTCTTCAGTTTGTCTGTAATTATATACATGCATGCAAGCATACACAAAGAGGTTCTTGTCTTTTCCGCATTCTGCCATAAGCAGGTGCTTCTATTTTTAGACACAAACACAGACGGCGGTGGAATACATCAAACACAACAGACATTTCACTCATGGTACCAGCAACATGACACTTAACGCAGTCATGTCAACAGCAACATCACACTTTAACTAAACCGACTAAACTAACTGAAGTACAAAAACACCTAAATCAGTAACACTAACAACGCTGTTAAAGTAACATGAACCAAAATAACATTTAAAACCTCAAAACCTCAAACTCCCATGGTGCACTGCAGCACAATGTCCATTGTTTAGTGGTCAGCTAAAATCTCTAATTTCTCCAAAAATATTTGTTCTATCAAATTTGCATTTTCACAGTGTTCATCCTTGAACAAAAATACATAAGTATACTAAATGGTGAATGTCAGCTCTCGCTGGTTTCTCTGTGACTGAAGCCAAACACATGCACATACACACAGAGGTCACTCGGCTATTATAATATAGATAATATAGAGTATATAATATAGAGTTTATGTGTGTGTGTGTGTGTGTGTGTGTGTGTGTGTGTGTGTGTGTGTGTATATATAATATATATATATATATATATATATATATATATATATGGTCCAATTGGGTGACAGCTCTACATCCACATATAAAAAGTGAGTGGGCCATAACTCATATTTAAAACCCAGTTACAGAAGACCCACTGTGGAATAAAAGGCATTAATGATGTGGAAAGATTGAGGCACACCTCTAAAATATTGGCCAATATACACACATGCACAACTGCTGAGTGTGATGTGCGCGCCCAGTGAGTGCATCATTTATCATTTGTCTCGGGTAAGACTTTTATTCAACAATCTGAGTCTTCTGTCAATGTTTTTTGGATGTGATTTTAACAGGTAAGTTTGTGCTTTTCTGTGTGTACAGTAATGTGTGTGCGTGAGTGTGTGTTTTGCTGTCACACAGTTGTGGTCAGCAGAGGGAGAGACAGCACAGCTCCCCTCTGTGAGATTTATGCAGCATGAAAAGTAACAGGACGGTATGGTGGATTAGTGGTTAGCACTGTTGTTTCACAGCAAGAAGGTCCTGAAATCCCTTCTGGCGTGGTCCTTTCTGTATCGATTCTGCATGTTTGTCCCGTGTTAGCGTGGGTTCCCACCGGGTGCTCCGGCTTCGTCCCACTTAGAGACATGTAGGTTAGGTGAATTGGAAACTTTAAACTGATCATAGGTATGGGTGCGGATGTGAATAAGTTTGTTTATATGTGGCTCTGTGACAGACTGGCATCCTGTCCAGGCTGTATCCCACCTTGCTCCCTACAACCGCTGGGATAAGCTACAGCCCCCCCCGTGACATTTAACTGGAGTAAGCATGCACAGAAAATGAATGAACGAAAAGAAACAGATGTAAAATAAGACACCCAAAATTTGTGCATTCAGACCAAAAAAGATTCGCAAAAATGATTTGATTCTTATTTCATACCACCTACAAATTAGGCTTGAAAACTAAAAACAACTCGAGACATTCATCATGAAATGCTCCGTGCACAGTACTATGTGTTTGATGTAAACTGGGATACACAGTGGAAAAATTGGAGATTGACATTATATTTATTTAGAGGATGTGGCCAACAGTGACCATAAAAATTCGGTAGCCTTCGAACAAATGCAATCATTGGTAATTTTTAAAAGTAGGTCAAGGTCACCGGCCTTCGAATCCATGCGAAGTACTCCTCCAAGGTATGTACCCACAAATATGAAGTTTTTGCAAGCAATAGGTGCCAAGGTACATTGCGGCGAACAAATTTCAGGCGAAGGATTTGACAGTTGTGACCACTGGTGACCTTGAAAAGTAGGTCAATGCCACCGACCTTCAAACCCATGCGAAGTACTCCTCCAAGGCATGTACCCATCAAATATGACGTGTCTGCGAGCAATAGGTGCGAAGCTACATTGCGGCGAAGGATTTGAGAGTTGTGACCACTGGTGACCTTGAAAAGTAGGTCAAGGTCACTGGCCTTCGAACCCATGCGAAGTACTCCTCCAATGCATGTACCCACCAAATATGAAGTTTTTGGGAGCAATAGGTGCCGAGCTACGTTGCGGCAAACGAATTGTGGCCGAACAGACGGACAACCCAGATGGCATATGCCCCGTCTCACGGCGCAAGCGCCACGCGTGACGTAAAAACAAAACAGATTTCTTGCGATTTCTGACTGTTCACACTTGGAACGTCAGGATCAAATTGGATAGGCACCTTCATTGGATTTTTACTGCCAGTTTGAACAAGAGTGAAGGGTCTTGTCTAGGACACAGGCAGATTGTGGGACCAGGGGTCAAACCCATATTGGAAGCACAAAGCGGAAATGTTCTTAACCACGGTTACGGAACATATATATATGTACATAACTATTCTGTAGTTATCTGAAGCGTTCTTTGAGAACGTAGTTGAAAATGAACATGAAATGTTCACAACAGGAAGCAACACTGACCAGAACAAGAAAAGCGGGAAGCTTTGAAGAGAAATACTAAACTCTGCTGCAACTATGCACATATGAATGATGCTATCTTGCATCTCTACAGTGACAAATGTGTTTTTCCAGAGTAGCTGACATGAGATTGTTCATAAAATTTACTGGTGTCAGCCATGTGGGGATGATTTGGTTGTGCAGATATACACTCTATCCATCTATTCTTCAGGAACAAACAAAATAAAACTAAATATATGACCCATCATGCTCTAAATGTGGGTTCCATGGATGCATGTCATACAGTGAAAGTACAACCTCTGATTGTCTAAATTCTCCTTTACTGCAGTAATCCCAATATAGTTTGAGTCGGCTTTTTTATAGTCACCAATTTCAGTGATACAATTAAGCTTGAAATGTCTTACTTCATTTGTAGTTTTAGAGTGATATATTTTCATTTAAAAATGTTGTGTAAGGCTTCATGGTTGCAACTAGGGTTGTATGAAACCAATGTGATATTTTGAATTGTATTGATCCAATAGTGGCTAAGATGGGTGAATTGGATATCAGAGATACAAATAAATAAATAAATCTTATCTGAGTCCTCTACTGCACACCAGAGTCATGTTGTCAGGGAGTATTTTTTTTATGGTATGAGCTGATGTTTTGTTCGATGGCTTGGTTCACAAAGCACATCCAGGCAAATTTATTTATGATCAGGTTTGTTTTTTCCAGACATGGAAAACTATATCAGATTGGTATCAGCATTGGAAGATACTGAATTTTCCAGGATTGGTACTGAATCAGCTGTGAAAAAAATCGGCTGTGTCATCCCTAATTTTAAACATTTTTGGTTTCTTATTTGTACAGCACACCAATTTTCACTGGAAACAATTTATAGATTTTCACTATTGTAAAAATTATTATTACTACATAATGCCATATTTTCCAGAATATAAGTCACACTGGAGTGAGTATAAGTCAAACCTGCAAAAAACAAAAAAAAAAAAACCTCTTGATATGGAAAAGCCCATATATAAGTCACACTTCTTTTCAGTGTTATGAGCTCTTTTAATTTCTAATTTTTCTACATTGTTTCAGTATACTTCTTATTATTGGCATTTATTATTTTTATTATTAGAGTTTACTTTGTGTACCATTTAGATTCCTGGGAAAGTCCTCTATAAATAGTTATTCTAATTAGTATTATTAATAAGGAATGTGTGAATTTTTTGTAGGGGTAGTGGTCAAGCGGTTAATGTGCTTGCTTTCAGTGCAGGTTCTAGGTTCAAACCCCGCCCCTGCCCATTCTCCATGTAATATGGAGTTGGTTCAGGAAGGGCATATCTGGCATAAAACCTGTGCCAAATCAACATGCAAATTGACCTCTGATCTGCTGTGGCGACCCTGAGTGGAAAACCAGAGAGAAGCCGAAGGGATTTATTTACTTACTTTTTAAGTCACAGCAGAGTACGACAGGACGTCCCAAACTAGTACAAAAAAAAAAAAAAAAAAAATCCTGTGGCTTCCGCTCTGGTAAATACTGTAATAAAGATTTACAGAGGATGTCACCTTACCAGACAGGAAGAGAGCCTTGTACACAGTGGTCTCCTCAGCAAACCGGATATGGCAGAAGTTCTTCTTGCTTTTGCGGATGGCAATGATATCACCGCACTGTCCAAAGACCTCAGTGATGAGTTGCTCGGTGGCATTTTCTGGAAGACCGCCAACAAACACAGTCTTACACCCCGGAGGACGCTCTCTAGTGGCGGGGGGAGGAAGATCTGTTTAAACACATTAAAGCACAACAGGCTTAATAAGTATGTGTTGACTTACACAGGTTTTAACGCATTACGCCTGAACAAATGTAAACTATAATAAGTTTGATAAAGCTGCATTGAATGAAGTTGCAACAGATTACGTAACATCAAGAAATGCTGAAATCCATATTTCCGCTGGCAAATACTTTACATGTTTTGTTAAACCTGAGATTGAATTTAGGCTGAAGAAGAAGCTCTTTCTTTCAAAGTTCAAATAACAAAAGTTGCAGTTACAAAAAGTGATTATGGTTGAAACCTGTTTGATCGTGCTTCACTGGTGTAAAAATCTGAAGCTGAAGCAGTGTTTGTTGTGGTTTTTGTTCAAAGTTGAACAGCTTGAACAACTCCTTTCTTTCGTTTTCAGGCCGGTTGCCATGTCTGCACTTTTTAAGCTAGCCTGTTAGGAGGGAAGTCAGATTAAGCCATTTCATCCCATTTTTGCACTTTTTTGGATCGTAGCAGAACGGCGCCCCGTGGACTAACCCTAAGCTTTAACAGTTAGAACACAAGGGAACACAAACAAGTTTCAAGCTGTACTCACAGACCACCCAATTTAAAGATGTTTTAACATGATTGAAGCTGTTAAGATTACGAACACCTGGAAGTGACCACATAATGACGGCGATTTGGGGAATATCAAAACTGGTGCTGAAGATGGCCATAACTACAACATATACCAAGTTTGTTCAAGATTGACAAAAGATGGATCATGAAGTTACTGTGATGCTTCAAAATGTGCCCCAATTTGCTATTTGGGATGAAATGGGAAGCAACAGCGTTCTGTGGAATAGTTCCATAAGGGCCCATGGGCAAGGTCCTTAAGTTGCTCCCAGTGTGCAGTTGAGCACCTTGCATGGCAGCACTCTGACAGTGTGAGTGTGTGTGAATGTGAGGCATCATTATAAAGTGCTTTGAGCTTCTGATTCAAATGGAGAAGTGTTACATAAATGCGGTCCAATTACCATTTCCAACTTTTGAACCCTCTCTTTCAATTTTATTTCACTAAAAGGTACCTGATGAATTTTAACAACTACCATATTTTCTGGAGTATAAGTTGCATGGGTCAAAAAAATGCATCTTTAAGAGCGAGAGCGAGATAAAATGTATACAAGTTGCACTGGAGTACAAGTCACATTTATCACTTCATGAAAGAAGAAGCAAAATGGATTAAATTGCTGTATTATTCGTTTATAAGGCACGCGGTGTAAAGGAGCACAGCTAACAAGTTAATTAATGTCACTATAAGGGCACAGAATTCAAGTAAACCACTTCTTTCAGCCACTGAACATATGTGAGGTGAATGTATGATGCAATTTAAATGTAATTTCAACTCCTTTTTTAGTACATTTATAAAATAAACTCATCATTAATTTTCTTCTTCTTGTTAAAAGCGCTGTCCTTGTACTTTTAAATAAGTCCCAATAAGGTTTCTTTCAAATTGAGAGAGAGAGAGAAAAAAAGAAATCCAACTTCATTCAAAAGTGTGGTATTCCCGTAAAAAAATATGTTACAGTATTCTTCAGAACAAAGAACAGGTTTCTTTCTTTCTTTCTCTCTCTGTCTTGTGATCTTATTCTGGTGGTTCCAAGGTCTCCTTTCTGAAGCAAAGCATCTTGGGACAGATTTTATGCCACGTAACTTTGGGTGAGAAGCGGGGCCAATAATCCTGCGCTGTGGCTGAGGGAGCAGTCGCCCTGTCACCTCCCCCTCTTACGCCAGCTCAAGCCACGAACCAGCAGGTCCACCTTGTGGGTGGCTTCTCCCTCTGGATCAGTTCCTTTCGTGAATCCTAGCAGCTACGGACCTGACAGGAGCTTTGTGATGAGATGACAGACCATTTTGTTTGTGTCTCTTTCCAGAGCTCAGTCAGCTGTTTGGGTCTTTTCCTTGTGTAACGGTGGATCATCAAAAGGATTTTTTGACCACGGTGCTGACCTCTTGTGGATTATTTTCTACGTGGAACATTTCCCAAAGTGACAGAGCAGTCCAATGGAAAATTACAAGAAGTTCAGTTTTAAATCAGCTCACAGAACATTCATGTTTCCTGTTAACATTGTTACTCTGCTGTGGAAGTGAATGTCTTTTCGTTTGCACTGTAACAGCACCACACACACATGCACACACACTCAAACAAACCTTGTTTGCACACATTAATTTAATTACATAATTTTCAATTCAATTTCAATTTAATCATCTTATAATGCACCAAATCACAACAAAAGCTGCCTCAAGATGCCTCACACAGAACAATTCCATATAAAAATTAAATAAATAATTAAAAATGAATAAAAAAAATTCAAATACATAATTAAAAACAGAAGTAAAAGAATAAAACAGATAAAAAATAAAAAGTATTCATAAGAAAGAGAATAAAAATGGGTTTTAAGTCTTGACTTAAATATGTCGACGGACTCCGACTGCCTTACTGTTGCAGGAAGACTGTTCCACAGAGTGGGTGCACAATGAGAAAAAGATCTTTGACCCCCTGACTTCTTCTTCACCCTGGGAACACAGAGAAGTCCTGCATCCTGTGACCGCAAAGCCCGGGCTGGCACATAAGGTTCCACCAGATCAGCCAGATAAGACGGCGCTAGTTCATGAACAACTTTATAAGTCAATAACAAAACCTTTAAATCTGCTCTCACAGAGACAGGGAGCCAGTGTAAAGATGTCAAAATGGGTGTGATATGTTCAGACCTTTTGCTACGTGTCAAAAGTCTGGCAGCAGCATTCTGAACCAGCTGAAGACCCCTAATGCTGGACTGCGGTAACCCCGAAAATAGAACATTACAATAATCTAGTCTAGAAGAAACAAAAACATGAATCGAGGTCTCAGCATCGGCCATAAACAGGATGAGGCGGATCCTCGCTATATTTCGCAGATGGAAAAAAGCAGTCCTAGTAACATCCCTGATGTGGAGGTCAAAGGACAACGTGGGATCAAAAATTACCCAAAGATTCCTCACTTTGTCCATTTGATGTATGACACACGAACCCAGGCCGAGCGCCAGTTGGCCAAACTGATGCCGATGTCTCGCTGGACAAAGAACCATCATGAATGTCTGTTCCTGTGCACTTTTACGGCCCAGTACTTTGTATCTATAGACATTTTTGCGATTTAATACACACATTTATTCACATATATGATTGAAGTGAGTCTGACAGCTAATTGCATTTTAACTGGACCTGACATGGGGAAAACCTCAGAATAGTAACAGCATCTACTGGTGGTTGGCTCTCACTGCGGTATTGTATCACTTCCTGTTCTGGAGCACAGCGGTGTTTTGCTGTATCTGTTAGCTGTTTAATCTGCGCAATTAGATTGATCTAGTTATCTAGATTACGATTTGTTTCCCAGTGTAATCTTTACGTGCCTTAACTAAAGCACTCCTGCTGAATCACCTCTAAATTATTTACACATTATTCACTTTGCGTGTTTTTAGGAATCCGCTAGCTTAGCGTAGCTACTAGCTCTTAGCCGATTTAGCATGGCGGCTTCTCCTGTCTCTCCCGCACTTTTCTGCTCTGGGTGTGAAATGTTTAGTTATTCCTCGGCCTCCTTTAGCAGTAACGGTACTTGTAATAAGTGTAGCTTATTCGTAGCTTTGGAGGCCAGGCTGGGCGAATTGGAGACTCGGCTCCGCACCGTGGAAAATTCTACAGCTAGCCAGGCCCCTGTAGTCGGTGCGGACCAAGGTAGCTTAGCCGCCGTTAGTTACCCCCTGGCAGATCCCGAGCAGCTGGGAAAGCAGGCTGACTGGGTGACTGTGAGGAGGAAGCGTAGTTCTAAACAGAAGCCCTGTGTACACCGCCAACCCGTTCACATCTCTAACCGTTTTTCCCCACTCGACGACACACCCGCCGAGGATCAAACTCTGGTTATTGGCGACTTTGTTTTGCGAAATGTGAAGTTAGCGACACCAGCAACCATAGTCAATTGTCTTCCGGGGGCCAGAGCAGGCGACATTGAAGGAAATTTGAAACTGCTGGCTAAGGCTAAGCGTAAATTTGGTAAGATTGTAATTCACGTCGGCAGTAATGACACCCGGTTACGCCAATCGGAGGTCACTAAAATTAACATTAAATCGGTGTGTAACTTTGCAAAAACAATGTCGGACTCTGTAGTTTTCTCTGGGCCCCTCCCCAATCAGACCGGGAGTGACATGTTTAGCCGCATGTTCTCCTTGAATTGCTGGCTGTCTGAGTGGTGTCCAAAAAATGAGGTGGGCTTCATAGATAATTGGCAAAGCTTCTGGGGAAAACCTGGTCTTGTTAGGAGAGACGGCATCCATCCCACTTTGGATGGAGCAGCTCTCATTTCTAGAAATCTGGCCAATTTTCTTAAATCCTCCAAACCGTGACTATCCAGGGTTGGGACCAGGAAGCAGAGTTGTAGTCTTACACACCTCTCTGCAGCTTCTCTCCCCCTGCCATCCCCTCATTACCCCATCCCCGTAGAGACGGTGCCTGCTCCCAGACTACCAATAACCAGCAAAAATCTATTTAAGCATAAAAATTCAAAAAGAAAAAATAATATAGCACTTTCAACTGCACCACAGACTAAAACAGTTAAATGTGGTCTATTAAACATTAGGTCTCTCTCTTCTAAGTCCCTGTTGGTAAATGATATAATAATTGATCAACATATTGATTTATTCTGCCTAACAGAAACCTGGTTACAGCAGGATGAATATGTTAGTTTAAATGAGTCAACACCCCCGAGTCACACTAACTGTCAGAATGCTCGTAGCACGGGCCGGGGCAGAGGATTAGCAGCAATCTTCCATTCCAGCTTATTAATTAATCAAAAACCCAGACAGAGCTTTAATTCATTTGAAAGCTTGACTCTTAGTCTTGTCCATCCAAATTGGAAGTCCCAAAAACCAGTTTTATTTGTTATTATCTATCGTCCACCTGGTCGTTACTGTGAGTTTCTCTGTGAATTTTCAGACCTTTTGTCTGACTTAGTGCTTAGCTCAGATAAGATAATTATAGTGGGCGATTTTAACATCCACACAGATGCTGAGAATGACAGCCTCAACACTGCATTTAATCTATTATTAGACTCTATTGGCTTTGCTCAAAAAGTAAATGAGTCCACCCACCACTTTAATCATATCTTAGATCTTGTTCTGACTTATGGTATGGAAATAGAAGACTTAACAGTATTCCCTGAAAACTCCCTTCTGTCTGATCATTTCTTAATAACATTTACATTTACTCTGACGGACTACCCAGCAGTGGGGAATAAGTTTCATTACACTAGAAGTCTTTCAGAAAGTGCTGTAACTAGGTTTAAGGATATGATTCCTTCTTTATGTTCTCTAATGCCATATACCAACACAGTGCAGAGTAGCTACCTAAACTCTGTAAGTGAGATAGAGTATCTCGTCAATAGTTTTACATCCTCATTGAAGACAACTTTGGATGCTGTAGCTCCTCTAAAAAAGAGAGCTTTAAATCAGAAGTGCCTGACTCCGTGGTATAACTCACAAACTCGTAGCTTAAAGCAGATAACCTGTAAGTTGGAGAGGAAATGGCGTCTCACTAACTTAGAAGATCTTCACTTAGCCTGGAAAAAGAGTCTGTTGCTCTATAAAAAGCCCTCCGTAAAGCTAGGACATCTTTCTACTCATCACTAATTGAAGAAAATAAGAACAACCCCAGGTTTCTTTTCAGCACTGTAGCCAGGCTGACAAAGAGTCAGAGCTCTATTGAGCTGAGTATTCCATTAACTTTAACTAGTAATGACTTCATGACTTTCTTTGCTAACAAAATTTTAACTATTAGAGAAAAAATTACTCATAACCATCCCAAAGACGTATCGTTATCTTTGGCTGCTTTCAGTGATGCCGGTATTTGGTTAGACTCTTTCTCTCCGATTGTTCTGTCTGAGTTATTTTCATTAGTTACTTCATCCAAACCATCAACATGTTTATTAGACCCCATTCCTACCAGGCTGCTCAAGGAAGCCCTACCATTATTTAATGCTTCGATCTTAAATATGATCAATCTATCTTTGTTAGTTGGCTATGTACCACAGGCTTTTAAGGTGGCAGTAATTAAACCATTACTTAAAAAGCCATCACTTGACCCAGCTATCTTAGCTAATTATAGGCCAATCTCCAACCTTCCTTTTCTCTAAAAAAATATTGAAAGGGTAGTTGTAAAACAGCTAACTGATCATCTGCAGAGGAATGGTCTATTTGAAGAGTTTCAGTCAGGTTTTAGAATTCATCATAGTACAGAAACAGCATTAGTGAAGGTTACAAATGATCTTCTTATGGCCTCGGACAGTGGACTCATCTCTGTGCTTGTTCTGTTAGACCTCAGTGCTGCTTTTGATACTGTTGACCATAAAATTTTATTACAGAGATTAGAGCATGCCATAGGTATTAAAGGCACTGCGCTGCGGTGGTTTGAATCATATTTGTCTAATAGATTACAATTTGTTCATGTAAATGGGGAATCTTCTTCACAGACTAAAGTTAATTATGGAGTTCCACAAGGTTCTGTGCTAGGACCAATTTTATTCACTTTATACATGCTTCCCTTAGGCAGTATTATTAGACGGTATTGCTTAAATTTTCATTGTTACGCAGATGATACCCAGCTTTATCTATCCATGAAGCCAGAGGACACACACCAATTAGCTAAACTGCAGGATTGTCTTACAGACATAAAGACATGGATGACCTCTAATTTCCTGCTTTTAAACTCAGATAAAACTGAAGTTATTGTACTTGGCCCCACAAATCTTAGAAACATGGTGTCTAACCAGATTCTTACTGTGGATGGCATTACCCTGACCTCTAGTAATACTGTGAGAAATCTTGGAGTCATTTTTGATCAGGATATGTCATTCAAAGCGCATATTAAACAAATATGTAGGACTGCTTTTTTGCATTTACGCAATATCTCTAAAATCAGAAAGGTCTTGTCTCAGAGTGATGCTGAAAAACTAATTCATGCATTTATTTCCTCTAGGCTGGACTATTGTAATTCATTATTATCAGGTTGTCCTAAAAGTTCCCTAAAAAGCCTTCAGTTAATTCAAAATGCTGCAGCTAGAGTACTGACGGGGACTAGAAGGAGAGAGCATATCTCACCCATATTGGCCTCTCTTCATTGGCTTCCTGTTAATTCTAAAATAGAATTTAAAATTCTTCTTCTTACTTATAAGGTTTTGAATAATCAGGTCCCATCTTATCTTAGGGACCTCGTAGTACCATATCACCCCAATAGAGCGCTTCGCTCTCAGACTGCAGGCTTACTTGTAGTTCCTAGGGTTTGTAAGAGTAGAATGGGAGGCAGAGCCTTCAGCTTTCAGGCTCCTCTCCTGTGGAACCAGCTCCCAATTCAGATCAGGGAGACAGACACCCTCTCTACTTTTAAGATTAGGCTTAAAACTTTCCTTTTTGCTAAAGCTTATAGTTAGGGCTGGATCAGGTGACCCTGAACCATCCCTTAGTTATGCTGCTATAGACGTAGACTGCTGGGGGGTTCCCATGATGCACTGTTTCTTTCTCTTTTTGCTCTGTATGCACCACTCTGCATTTAATCATTAGTGATCGATCTCTGCTCCCCTCCACAGCATGTCTTTTTCCTGGTTCTCTCCCTCAGCCCCAACCAGTCCCAGCAGAAGACTGCCCCTCCCTGAGCCTGGTTCTGCTGGAGGTTTCTTCCTGTTAAAAGGGAGTTTTTCCTTCCCACTGTAGCCAAGTGCTTGCTCACAGGGGGTCGTTTTGACCGTTGGGGTTTTACATAATTATTGTATGGCCTTGCCTTACAATATAAAGCGCCTTGGGGCAACTGTTTGTTGTGATTTGGCGCTATATAAAAAAATTGATTGATTGATTGATTGATTGATTGATCACGATTGCTCGTTTAAAGAACGCTTTAAGTGTGACCCGACTGTTAGGACGTTTCCACCTCTCTCATGTTTTAAAACAAAAAGCCAGTTTAACTTTGCTTTTCTCATTTCAAGTGTAAAGAAAATTCATGGTTGGGAACTGTGATTTCCCCCCCCCCCCCCCCCCGTATATAACTCACACAAGAGTATAAGTTGCAGGACCTCTCAAACTACTAAAAACGCAATTTATAGTCCAGAAAATATGATGAAACTAAGAACAAAACTAAAGGTAATATGATTAAAGAATTACAAAATTAACATTCTGGAGATTCATACTGCAGAATTCAATCATTGTAAGTCATATTACAACCCCAATTCCAATGAAGTTGGGACGTTGTGTAAAATGTAAATAAAAAAGAACACAATTATTTGCAAATCCTCTTCAACCTATATCAATTAAATACACCACAAAGACAAGATATTTAATGT
Organism: Thalassophryne amazonica; assembly: GCF_902500255.1. Taxonomy (NCBI): domain Eukaryota; kingdom Metazoa; phylum Chordata; class Actinopteri; order Batrachoidiformes; family Batrachoididae; genus Thalassophryne; species Thalassophryne amazonica. Next base: position 59,090,365 of record NC_047113.1, read on the forward strand.
TCAAACTGATAAACCTTGTTGTTTTTGTGCAAATATTTGGTCATTTTGAAATGGATGCCTACAACACATTTCAAAAAAGTTGGGACAGGGCAACAAAAGACTGGGAAAGTTGATGAATGCTCAAAGAAAACGTAATTGGAAACAGGTGAGTGTCATGATTGGGTATAAAAGGAGCATCCCCAAAAGGCTCAGCCATTCACAAGCAAAGATGGGGTGAGGATCACCACTTTGTGAACAACTGTGTGGAAAAAATAGTCCAACAGTTTAAGAACAATGTTTCTCAACGTTCAATTGCAAGGAATTTAGAGATTCCATCATCTACAGTCCATAATCAGAAGATTCAGAGAATCTGGAGAACTTTCTACACTTAAGCGACAAGGCCGAAAACCAACATTGAATGCCCGTGACCTTCGATCTCTCAGGCGGCACTGCATTAAAAACAAAAATCATTGTGTAAAGGATCTTAGTGCGTGGGCTCAGGGAACCCTTCAGAAAACCACTGTCAGTTAACACAGTTTGTTGCTACATCTACAAGTGCAAGTTAAAACTCTACTGTGCAAAGGGAAAGCAATACATCAACAACATCCAGAAATGCCGCTGCCTTCTCTGGGTCTGAGCTCATTTGAAATGGACAGATGCAAAGTGGAAAAGTGTGCTGTGGTCTGATGAGTCAACATTTCAAATTGTTTTTGGAAATCATGGACATTGTGTCCTCTGGACAAATGAGGAAAAAGACCATCCAGATTGTTACCAGTGGAAAGTTCAAAAGCCAGCATCTATGATCGTATGGGGGTGTGTTAGTGCCCATGGCATGCGCATCTTGCACATCTGTGATGGTAACAACAATTCTGAAAGGTACATCCAGGTTTTGGAGCAACACATACTGCCATCCATACTGCCTTTTTCAGGGACGTCCCTGCTTATTTCAGCAAGACAATGCCAAGCCACATTCTGCATGTGTTACAACAGCGTGGCTTCATAGTAAAAGAGTGCGGGTACTAGACTGGCCTGACTGCAGTCCAGACCTGTCGCCCACTGAAAATGTGTGGCGCATTATGAAGCGCAAAATACGACAACGGAGACCCCGGACTGTTGAACAACTGAAGTCGTACATCAAGCAAGAATGGGAAAGAATTCCACCTACAAAACTTCAACAATTACTGTCTTCACTTCCCAAACGCTTATTGAGTGTTGTGAGAAGGAAAGGTGATGTAACACAGTGGCAAACATACCACTGTACCAAGTTTTTTTTAAATGTGTTGCAGGCATCCATTTCAAAGTGAGCAAATATTTGCACAAAAACAATAAAGTTTATCAGTTTGAACGTTAAATATCTTGTCTTGGTGGTGTATTCAATTGAATATAGGTTGAAGAGGATTTGCAAATCATTGCAGTCAGTCCGCATGGGGAGAGGCGGAGAGCTGGGTCGCATTGCTTATTGCTCCCCAGCTCAGTCGCCGAGTGTTGGAGTTCACTCCAGTGAACAAGAGGGTCGCGTCCCTACGCCTTTGGGTCGGGGACAGGTCTCTCACTGTTGTCTCGGACCGAGCAGCAGTGCAGAGTACCCGACCTTCCTGGAGTCCCTGGGAGGGGTACTAGATAGCGCTCCGACTGGGGACTCCATTGTTCTACTGGGGGATTTCAACGCCCACGTGGGCGGCGACAGTGAGACCTGGAGGGGGGTGATCGGGAAGCACGGCCTCCCCGATCTGAACCCGAGTGGTGTTCAGTTGTTGGACTTCTGTGCTAGTCACAGTTTGTCCATCACGAATACCATGTTCGAGCACAATGATGTCCATAAGTGCATGTGGCACCAGGACACCCTGAGCCGGAGGTCGATGATCGACTTTGTAGTCGTATCATCTGACCTTCGGCCACGTGTCTCGGACACTCGAATGAATTGAGGGGCAGAGCTGTTGACCAATCACCACCTAGTGGTGAGTTGGATCCGCTGGGAGGGGAGGAAGCCGGTCAGACCTGGCAGGCCCAAACGTATCATGAGGGTCTGCTGGGAACGACTGGAGGAACCCTATGTCAGCAAGGTCTTCAACTCCCACCTCCAGGAGAGCTTCTCCCAGATCCCGGGGGAGGTTGGAGACATGGAGTCCGAGTGGACCATGTTCTTCACCTCCATTGTTGATGCGGCCGCTCGTAGCTGTGGTCATAAGGTCTCTGGTGCCTGTCGCGGCGGCAATCCTCAAACCCGGTGGTGGACGCCAGAAGTAAGGGATGCCGTCAAGCTGAAGAAGGACTCCTACTTATCTTTGTTGGTAGGTGGGACCCCGGAGGCAGCTGACAGGTACCGGCAGGCCAAGCGTGCCGCAGCCCGTGCGGTCGCAGAGGCAAAAACCCGGGTCTGGGAGGAGTTCGGGGAGGCCATGGAGGAGGACTATTGGTCAGCCTCGAAGAGATTCAGGGAAACCGTCCGGCGCCTCAGGAGGCGGAAGCAGCTCTCCACCCACACTGTTTACAGTGCGGGTGGGGAGCTGTTGACCCTGACTGGAGATGTTGTAGGATGGTGGAAGGAATACTTCGAGGATCTCCTCAATCCCATCATCACATCTTCCGAAGAGGAAGCAGAGACTGGGGACTCAGAGGCGGACTCATCCATTACTCAGGCCGAAGTCACCGAGGTGGTTACAAATCTCCTCGGTGGCAAGGCTCCTGGGGTGGATGAAATCCGTCCTGAGTACCTTAAGTCTCTGGATGTTGCGGGACTGTCTTGGCTGACATGCCTCTGCAACATCGCGTGGCGATCGGGGACAGTGCCTCTGGATTGGCAGACCGGGGTGGTGGTCCCTCTGTTTAAGAAGGGGGACTGGAGGGTGTGTTCCAACTACAGGGGGATCACACTCCTCAGCCTCCCCGGTAAGGTCTATTCCAGTGTACTGGAGAGGAGAATTTGACCGATGGTCGAACCTCTGATTCAGGAGGAGCAGAGTGGTTTTCGTCCTGGTCGCGGCATACTGGACCAGCTCCACACACTCCATCGGGTGCTTGAGGGCTCATGGGAGTTCACCCAACCAGTCCACATGTGTTTTGTGGATCTGGAGAAGGCATTTGACCGTGTCCCTTGGGGCACCCTGTGGGGGGTGCTCCGGGAGTAGGGGGTCCGGGGTCCTTTGCTAAGGGCTATCCGGTCCCTCTACGACCACAGCAGGAGCTTGGTTCACATTGCCGGTAGTAAGTCAAACCTGTTTCCAGTGCACGTTGGCCTCTGCCAGGGCTGCCCTTTGTCACCGGTTCTGTTCATTATCTTTATGGATTGAAGTTCTAGGCACAGCCAGGGTGTAGAGGGGGTCTGGTTTAGGAACCACAGAATCTCGTCTCTGCTGTTTGTGGACAATGTGGTTCTGTTGGCTTCGTCAAATCAGGACCTTCAGCAGGCACTGGGGCGGTTTGCAGCCGAGTGTGAAGCGTCCGGGATGAGAATCAGCACCTCCAAATCCGAGGCCATGGTTCTCGACCGGAAAAAGGTGCTTTGCCCTCTTCAGGTCGGTGGAGTGTCCTTGCCTCAAGTGGAGGAGTTCAAGTATCTCGGGGTCTTGTTCACGAGTGAGGGACGGATGGAGCGTGAGATCGATAGATGGATCGGTGCAGCATCTGCAGTGATGCAGTCGCTGTATCGGATCGTCATGGTGAAGAGAGAGCTGAGTAGGGGGGCAAAGCTCTCGATTTACCGATCGATCTACGTTCCGATCCTCACCTATGGTCATGAGATTTGGCTCATGACCGAAAGAACGAGATCGCGAGTACAAACAGCTGAGATGAGTTTCCTCCGCAGGGTGGCTGGGCGCTCCCTTACAGATAGGGTGAGGAGCTCGGTCACTCAGGAGGAGCTCGGAGTCGAGCCGCTGCTCCTCCACGTTGAAAGGAGTCAGTTGAGGTGGCTCGGGCATCTTTTGCGGATGTCCCCTGGACGCCTCGCTGGAGAGGTGTTCCGGGCATGTCCCACTGGGAGGAGGCCGCGGGGAAGACCCAGGACACGCTGGAGGGACTACATCTCTCCGCTGGCTTGGGAATGCCTTGGGGTTCCCCCGAAGGAGCTGGGGGAGGTGTGTGTGGATTGGGAGGTCTGGACTGCTTTGCTTGAGCTGCTGCCCCCGCGACCCGACTCCGGATAAAGCGGAAGAAAATGGATGGATGGATGCATTCTGTTTATATTTACATTTTGCACAACATCCCATCTTCACTGGACCTGGGGTTGTAAAACATACCATGTGACCTAAAATAATTAAAGGGGATAGAGAATCAAAATCATCTTTTCATGTTTTTGGTGTTAGTTCAGAGTCTCCCCGCTGTGGGGAATACACACGAAGTGCCAGCAAGTTTCAGAACCTCTGTTTCAAGTAATTCTCTTTTTTTGAATTGCCGCCAGAAAACAGGCCAATCCGTTTTTGAGAGAAAAGTTACGTCACTTTTTCACCAATAGCCCCCCCCCCCCCCCCCCACACACACACACACACCCACACCCTTTCACACATGCCCCTTCGAAATTAATTATTCATAAGGTTGTGCCCACCCATTCCTACCACTGGAAGAGGAGCAATGGCGAGCTACAGGTGTGCCTTCCCAGGCTGTCATAGTGGACTACGATCTTTACATATTCTTCCCACGGAAAGCAATGTATGTGATCACTGGCTTTTATTCATTTTTAACCGCATCCCCAGGACATACATCCACCGACTATTTCTTTGCTCTGCGCATTTCACGGAGGACTGTTTCACAAACCTTGCACAATTTCGAGCTGGCTTCAGTTGGCATTTAATACTCAGTAGAGGGTCAGTTCCGACTTTGCGACAAAATCAACCCCAGCAATCAGTACAGCCTGTAAGTATCACATTTTCTTTTGTTTTAAATTTGTTTTTAAATTTATTTTGGATCTTTTTTTTTATTATCATTATTATTTTGTGACTGGACTTTATGTCACAGTCAGCCTCTGGCTGACTTCATGTTGGTGGGCGAGGAACAAGATTTATCACTCAACAGCAATGTTGAAACGTAATCTGTTAAATAAGTTAGTGAAGATTACTGTCATCTCGTTTTCGCTACAACGCGCTCAACTTTTGTTCAGAATCAGCTTCTTATCACTGGTAACGACGCGGATTTCCTCTCACTCAAACCCGCAGCTTCACAGTGCTTTAAACCGTCGTCCACAGACTTCAATAGCGACACAAGTGCAGCAAAATGAGAAGAGTCATTGGATAAATGCTGGGCTTTGTCCCGCCCATCGGAGGCTCTGCGTGTCTGGGGGTCTATGGGGCAGTGGGCTGGCCTCGGCTGGCCTGGACGCCCAGCTTCTGCATGATGATTGGATGATCTGTCTGAGGCTGAATCCATTTTTGATTGACAACGAAATGAGCGAATCAGCGATCATTTTCATTCTGTTCTGAGTTGAACCGGAGACTTTCCTAATCCTCTTAGTGGCATTTTCAGTGAGAGCAAGGGCAGCCAATCAAACAACGGCAACCGATCAGTGCCAACACCTACGTGCATTTCATAATGAGGTTGCCAAATAAGCTCCAAAACGATGCCATTAAAAGCAAACGAGGCATTCTAAACCCAGCATAGTAACATAGCTGTTTCGGAGAGCCTTTTAGGAAGGTTCTGAGCCATTACAGACCCAACCAATTTTTTTTGGGCTACATATCACATCACAGAACAAGGATTAATGCCCCATTCAACCTCTCTCTATCACCTTTAATCTCAATGCATGAATAACAATAATAACTTGGAGCAATATTTGCAGTGTGTCTTTTGTAAGATGAATGTCAATATGAAACCACTGCATGCATGAAAATTAAATCCGTTTGGACACAAAATTATCGCAAATCCTCTCAGCTGAAATGTATCCTGCATTGCTGAAATCACTTATTTCACACAGATGAGTGTTGATGAGTGTCGAATGATCAAATCTCCAATATACCATGTTTGTCATCCATGATGAATACAATTAACGGCATCTATGAGGAGCAAACCACCCAATTAGATGAATACTGAGGATGCTGTTTTGTGGATATCTGCTGCAGAAACCTTGCCATCACTGTCAATCAATACATGATTGTCTTTCACTGACGAGCAGCATCCCTGAATGGAGGAGTTCTGGTCTCTTGACCTTTTATTTAATTGGTGAAAAGGCAAAGCCTGAGCATCAATACAGAGCATTGACTGCAGCACCAGTCAATGGTGGTGAAAACAAAACTCATCTACTGCTCCATTTCATTCCTATCCTCAGAAATAGGCACAAGCTTTTCGGTTGGAGACTGAAAGAACAGAGTGAAAAAAAATACAGTGCAAGCAGCTCAAAAGAGATTTCTCATCACTTGACAGAATCAAGAGCTGAGCGTTTTGGAAAGCCCTTGAACTGTTGTTTCACATTATGAAGAAGCTTTTCAAGCATGAGTAACTGTTAAGGATGCTCCCTAATAATAAAACAACAAATAAAGCCACCAAATGGATTATTTATAGCACCTAAAAGGCTAAAAGGGTATCAAGCAGCAGAACTAATCCAAAGTCAGGGTTACCTTCTGGTTAAAATTTATCATTTGCTCATTCTGAAGGAAGGACAAAAAAAAAAAATCCTGTCTGCAAGCAAGTAGATAATATCCTGTAATACTTTCTTATAACAAGCAAATATCAATGCCTTTGATGAGTTCTTAAAGAGCCAGAATCAGGCCAACAGGGAGCTCAATTTGACTGTAAAAAATAGGACAATTTGATTGAAGCAATGTGAGCTTCAGTTCTGCAAATTTCTCATAACATCTCGAGACAAAATGTACACGAGCTGTGGACCACATCTAGTTTCTGTGCAGCTTTTCTCAAACGTAGTTCTTAAAATACTCAGGAAGAGCTCGGAGTCGAGCCACTGCTCCTCCACGTCGAAAGGAGTCAGTTGAGGTGGCTCTGGCATCTTTTCCAGATGCCCCCTGGACGCCTCGCTGGAGAGGTGTTCCGGGCACGTCCCATTGGGAGGACGCCCCGGGGAAGACCCAGGACACGCTGGAAGGATTACATCTCTCGGCTGGCTTGGGAATGCCTTGGGGTTCCCCCGGAGGAGCTGGGGGAGGTGTGTGTGGATCGGGAGGTCTGGGTGGCTTTGCTTGAGCTGCTGCCCCCGTGACCCGACTCCGGATAAAGCGGAAGAAAATGGATGGATGGATGGAGTTCTTAAAATAGATTCTTGGTAGAAGTTAAATCCCCAGATTGTATCTCATCTTTGTGGAAGACGGCTCTTTGTACTTTCATCACAAACACTATTTATAGCAATATCTAAACCAAATCTGTTGCATCACACTTGAGGAAATCCTTATTGGAGGTCTGCCATATTCTTCTGGATTTACAGAAGTTTTACAAAAGCCAGGGCTGTGAAATGAAAATTGTGAAATCCGAAGAAAATTTTCAGGGGGTCTGGGGGAGCACAGCCCCCCAGGAGCCGGGGTCTAGGGCCCTGTGGGGCCCCAGAATTAAATTTGTATCTAATGATACTTTTTCAGCATCTCTCGGAAGAACAAATCTTAAAATTTGTGCATATTTAAACGATCCTATATTCAACCTTTTATTTGACGTGTCAATGATAATGAAATAACAGAATATGACATGGAAGTAGGACCTGGTATGATTTTCCTTTTAATTGTAAACCAAATTATGCATTAACTCAGAACAGATGAACTACAGGAAATTCATGAAGACTGAAAAGACCGTTAAAGCATTTCAAAAACCACAGCTAAAGCTTGTAGAATATTTGGAAAACCATGGTAAAATATCAATAACATACCTTATAGTAAAAAATCACTTATATTCTTGTTTAAATTCATGTAGCCTAAATCCATTCAAAGCCACACAGTCTTTTTTACAATGAAAGAAAGTCTAGTTTAATGAAAAAAAAAGTCACATAATTTCATCTAAAATCCTGTTTGAACAGAAGAATGTTTATTTTCCAGGGAGAGAAAAATTCTTACCGTGTGTTCCTGAGAGGGCACAGTTCACTTTTCGTGTTTCTTTTATCTTTCAGGTGCATTAATGAAGCCAGCTACAATCCACGGATTACTGTCCGTATAAGACTTTTCTCGCCATGTTCTCTCTGTCCGACGTCGATCGTGACACAGACATGCTGCAGAGTTCTTATTTTACAAACTTGAAAGTCTAAAAGTTTGCGATGTCCACATGCTATGTTTATCTTAAGTGTTGCACAGGAGCCACACAGTGTCGTAACAGCTACGCTTTGAGTGGCATTTTCCCTCCTCGAAACTCCGCGGATCCGAGGAAACTGATTTGTATCTGTAATACACAGATCAGTGTCCGTGGACTTCTAAAACTTGCACGATGTCATAAAAAAGAGAACACTTTGCAATAAGCATTTTAAAAACTCAGTGATGATCACGATTAAAGAGTACAACACTAACACCCCGCCCACCCTCCCATGATGAAATGCGCAGAATCCCGCGGATCCGTGAAGTTTTCACAGCCCTGAAAAGCAGTTTTCAGTTAGTACACCTACATGATTGATTAGATGAATTTCTAACTACTCATCAACCAAGAGCTCCTTGCTTATTATGCAATCTGACCACATAACCTTCTCCCATGCCTCCTCTGGATCATCCAGATGGTCACTGGTGAACTTCAAACGGGCCTGGACATGTGCTGGCTTGAGCAGGGGGACCTTGCTGCCCTGCAGGATTTTAAACCATGACAGCATCATGTGTTACTAATGTAATCTTTGTGACTGTGGTCCCAGCTCTCTTCAGGTCATTGACCAGGTCCTCCTGTGTAGTTCTGAGCATTCTCAGAATCATCCTTACCCCACAAAGTGAGATCTTGCATGGAATCCCAGACCGAGGGAGATTGACAGTCATCTTGTGTTTCTTCCACTTTCTAATAAATAATCATAACAGTTGTTGTCTTCTACCAAGCTGCTTGCCTGTTGTCCTGTAGTCCATCCCAGCCTTGTGCAGGTCTACAGTTTTGTCCCTGGTGTCCTTAGACAGCTCTTTGGTCTTGGCTATGGTGGACAAGTTGGAGTGTGATTGATTGAGTGTGTGAACAGGTGTCTTTTATACAGGTAACAAGTTCAAACAGGTGCAATTAATAAAGGTAAAGAGTGCAGAATAAGAGGGCTTCTTAAAGAAAAATTAACAGGTCTGTGTGAGCCAGAATTCTTGCTGGTTGGTAGGTGTTCAAATACCTATTTGCAGCAGTAACATACAAATAAATTATTAAAAAATCATACATTGTGATTTCCAGATTTTTTTTTTAGATTACACTGGGCAACAATTTTTTACTTTTTGAATGTTGTCTAGATTTGTACAACTGATTTAGGGTATTTTTGCACTGCTGAATAAGGAAATGGCATCCATTTTTCTCCATCAGGTCAGGTTTTTGTGCAAACTTGATTTGAAAAAAAAAAAGAAAAAAAAAAATCAGATCTTGTGACAAAATCGATTACATTTTTGTGGCATTATCAGCTGACTTTGTCAACACATACCATCCTAAATATGTTTTTAAGAGAAAAAAATGTTTTTCCAACAACATATATTTATTACCTGATAGAAACATTGATTACTGTAAACTGAATGGTGGGCAATGATAAAGGTAAGTACACATAAATTGCATGTTGCTTCACCATTGTTCAAACTTCAGGGGTTGAACTTCCATTTATTCGATCTCCTGGAATACTCAGCGGCAGGGAGGTCTCTCTTCAGAGTCCAATAGTAGTCAGCCATCATGACTGCGTCCCAGCGACCCTGATACCTGGGCCCCATCTCTTTCATGTCCTGATGGAATCTCTCCCCCTGCTCGTCACTCATTGAACCCAGGTTCTCAGGAAACCAGTCCATATGTGAAAATAGGTAGTGCATCTTGACGCTCATGTTGCAGTCCAGGTTTCTGAAAGCAGTCAGCATGTTGTTGACACGTTCTGCGTAGTTTCTGGCCTTATTGTTGCCAAGAAAGTTCTTTACTACCAGAACAAATGCCTTCCACGCTTCCAGTTCCACTTCGTTCATTGAGTTTTCGAACTCTGGATCTCTGATGAGCTTACGGATCTGAGGACCATTAAAGATGCCAGCTTTCAACTTCTCCATGGTCAATCCTGGAAAAGCCTGGCACAAGTAAGTGAAACAGTCACCATCCTTGTCCAGAGTCTTGGTGAACTGCTTGATTAAGCCGAGGTTGATGTGCAGCGGTGGGAAGAGTATTCTGTCTCTGTCCACCAGAGGGTCGTTGATGACGTTCCTTTCTTTGCAAGGCACCAATTCCTCCCGCACAGGCCAGTCCTCCTTCGTGTAAAGCTGAGCACGGTCCCTACTATCCCACATGCACAGAAACACATGCGTACATGTGAACAAAAACGTAAAAAACGACATGTGGCCATAACTCAAAAACTTGACCTGATTGAGCAAAACTAATGTGATTTTTGGATTCAGCGCATCAGATTCGTCCTAAATCAGCTGAAAAAACGCAGACAACAAATTTGTTGTTGACCAGTGTTATGTCTTTCACAGTGGACATGCACCTAAGATCCCGCCACAATTTCTAAGTGGGATAACTTGCAAAATTGCAGGGTGTTCAAATACTTATTTTCCTCACTGTATATATACATATATGTAAAAACTGAAGTTTGTACACACACACATATATATTACACACACACACACACACACACTCAACAAAAATATAAACGCAACACTTTTGGTTTTGCTCCCATTTTCTATGAGATGAACTCAAAGATCTAAAAGTTTTTCCACATACACAATATCACCATTTCCCTCAAATATTGTTCACAAACCAGTCTAAATCTGTGATAGTGAGCACTTCTCCTTTGCTGAGATAATCCATCCCACCTCACAGGTGTGCCATATCAAGATGCTGCTACGTTTCTTCTGCCACGACAAGGAACTAAAGTACAAGTATTTTCAGACGTCATTTCCCAATATCAGGACACTTTATGTGGACAAGTTTTCATCAGGCTGTGATGAAGAATCCAACTGAAACAAACAGGTAAGATTAAGACTTTATATTTACTCTGTGTGTGAATGGTTTTAATATTTGAAACAGTCTCTTTGCATGAGGACTACAGCTGTGAGCCAATCAATGGACAGCATTAATGGACGTATTTCGACTTATGAATAACTTATAAGAAACGTGGTCCGGCAGGCTCTAGAGCAGGTTTTCATCCAGGATATCTCTGTACATTGCTGCATTCATCTTTGCCTCAATCCTGACTAGTCCCCCGGTTCCTGCCACTGAAAATCATCCCCACAGCATGATGCTGCCATCACCATGCTTCACTCTAGGCATGGTGCCTGGTTACCTCCAAATATGATGCCTGGCATTCACACCAAAGAGTTCAAAGTTTGTTTCTCATGGTCTGAGAGTCCTTCAGGTGCCTTTTGGGAAACTCCACTTGGGCTGCCATGTGCCTTTTACTAAGGAGTGGCTTCCATCTGGCCACTCTGCCATACAGGCCTGATTGGTGGATTGCTGCAGAGATGGTTGTCCTTCTGGAAGGTCCTCCACTTTCAACAGGAATACTGGAGCTCTGACATAGTGCCCATCAGGTTCTTGGTCACCTCCCTCAGGGCTGTACAGTGCGAGCGTTTTGCTCGCATATTGCACCTAAAATTTGATTGTGCGAGGAAAAAAATAAAACGGGCGCACGTGTGCGAGAATGTATTTCAACCCTTTCATTCGCATTTTGCTCCTAAAATAAATACAGTGGTCCCTCGCTGTAACGTGGTTCACCTTTCGCAGCCTCACTGTTTAGCGGATTTTTTTAGTCCAATTTTGCATGCTTTTTTTTTTTTTTTTACAGTGCATTGTGTTCCGCGGCCTCATCAAGCAGCCGGTTGCGACACCGCGAAGGGAGAGCACGCGCATTGTGTTCTGTGTGTCTGTTTATAAGAATCTTCTCACCCAGAAGAAAAAAGAGCGCCAACAACTACCCATAACTGTGTTCTACACTCGGAAAATGACACCTGCAGCGAGGTGTGAGTCAGTGGAAAAAGACGTGACAGCGCAGCGGCGCCGGGATGAAGAGGCGCGATCAGAGGAACTGTGAAATACTGGTCAGTCACTATTAATAATTTCTTATGTGTCCAACCTCATACATTGATCATTAAAATTAAATTCATTAGTTCTAAAAGCCATCATAATTATTTATAGGAAAACGTTCTATTTTTATTTCTCAAACAAATGTTTGGGCCTGAAAACAGGTTGGTCTTATTTTTCTACTCAGGTTTTAACTTTGAGAGTGTTTACACACGAGAGAAAAGTGAGAAAATGTTCATGCCTGATTGAGAACAGTGTATAAAGTGTGTAGTGAGGGGTTTTACAGCTTTAAAACGTTTATAATAATTGTAAAAAATAACGCTGGCCACTTCGCGGATTTCGCCTATCGCGGGCTATTTTTAGAACGTAACTCCCGCGATAAACGAGGGACCACTGTATATCCCATAGAGAAAACCATTCCCACATCTGTACAAATCGACAAGAGTCTACAACTTAATATTTCCTTTTTTATCCTTCCCTTGTAAAATGTGACCGAGCGGGGAAATGTAGACCTCTTGTGATGACGCGGTGACGTCTCAACGCACAAGCTGCACTGATTCGCTACGGTCTGAGTCTTGGCTTGCGACTAGCTCGTGCAGTCAGATAAGCGAGCACTAGCATAGCAGCTACATTTACAATGAAAGGTGTGTGAGGAGACTAGAAAATGATTTTGTCGTACTTTCAAAGGAAACCCAAGGAACCAGGGGAGGGAACCTGGGGAGATGAGGAAAATGGTGTGGAGGATCAGGAGGAGATGGCAACAGGCAGTGAAACTGGCAGTAGGTCTAGAACTACTAGCAAAGTTCATAAATTCAGATCAGACTGGGTTAAGATCTTTCCGTGGCTAGTGCATGAGGATAGCATGATGTTTTGCAACTACTGCAGAGGAATACTGCTGTGGACCGTTGGTTGAATGTAGCTAAGCGTAGCAGGCGACCTGAGTACAAAAAGTGGGACCGGGATGTTATGTGTGTGTGAGGGTTTAAAATAATACAAGAAATACACAGCAAAAAGTAATGAAATGGACAAAAGCAATGATGTAAATAACGATAGAAAAGGAAATAAATACAACAATAGAATCATATAAAATGTGCATGTGTGTGTGGAAAAGATACTCTCTGTACAGTATGTGTCTTTGCGTTAATAATAAAATTGTATCAAGAAATTTCACAGTGCTCCTAAATTTTTATCTGTGCTCCTAAATGTTTTCATTTAGGAGCACCTGTGCTCCTAGTGAAAAAGCTAAGCGTACAGCCCTGCCCCTGACTAAGGCCCTTCTCCCCTGATCTCTCAGTTTAGACAGATGTCCAGCTCTAGGAAGAGTCCTGGTGGATCTGAACTTCCATTTTCAGATGATGGAGCCCACTGTGCTGATTGGGACCTTCAAAGCAGCAGAAATGTTTCTGTACCCTCCCCCAGAGTTGTGCCTCGAGACAATCCTGTCTCAGAGGTCCACAGACAATTCCTTTGACTTCATGCTTGGTCTGTGCTCTGACATGCACTGTCAACTGTGGGACCTTATATTTAGACAGGTGTGCCTTTACAAATCATGTCTAATCAACTGAATTGACCCCAGGTGGACTCCAATTAAGCTGTAGAAACATATCAGCGATGATCAGTGGAAACAGGAGGCACCTGAGCTGAATTTTGAGCTTCAAGGCAAAGGCTGTGAATACTTAGGTACATGTGATTTCTTAGTTTTTTATTTTTAAAAAATTTGACAGAGTTTCGAACTGTGCTAACAAAACATTTTCAACAACACTAATGCTTTTTTGAGTTTTTCAACAAATGAAAAATCAACTGCACAACAGTTTTAGTTGCTATTTACGATGCTGACATTTGATAATCTTCTACTTACACCATTACTGCAAACCATGCTGGACTTTTTAATCAGCTACTCAGTGTCCATACGTGACTCAGTGGATCAGCCAGTTAGATTTTTACTGCTGTTGGTGTGTTTTCTGGCACATGTAGTTTTTTCCTACATACTTATGAATGTGCATTCTATTTTTGCATCTTTAGTATGGTGTTTCTTTGCATCAATTAAGCACCAACCTTGATGCTAAGCTCAATTTCCCCTCAGACAATTACAAAGTGCACTTCGGTGCCTTGAAGCTCACTAGTTTCCACTATTAAAAACCTGTGCAAGTGTAATGGGAAACAAAGACTAATGTCTTCACTATAAATAAAGGTGAAGTGTTGGGACAGTCTTTCTCTGCCCTGTGGGCTAAATAAAGCGTTTGGACAACTTTCTGTTCAGCCATGTCCTTCAGCTACTCATGCGCTCCAAGCCTGATGGGACATGTACCGGTAACTGAATTCATTGTCTGAGTCTGCCCTGATTTTGCCCTCCATTTGAACATGGCTGTATTACCTCCACAGGGTGGCATCCTAATCAGATAAGTGAACCACCTCAACAGGCTTCTTTCCTTAGTATCAAGCTACTGATCTGTCACGTTGATTTGAGCCCTTATTAAGGATCCTTCCCAAGAAGGGCCAAAATATAACAGACAACTGGATTATTTTCTTCACAAAAGTTTAGGAGGATACTAAGCACTGGAAACAACATTTTCCTTCTGGGTAAAAATATATTGCTTACACAGAAACACCCATAAATGAAAAACATTCAAGATGAGATGACAGACAGATTCTGTTGTAAAGACTGCCTTTCACCAGTTCAACAATATACAAATGAAAAATGTTAGAATACGCCAAGTTGAATGGTACATTCCATTTTTCAACAAATGAAAAATATTCTTTCCATTACACAAATGGAAAACATTCATTAATTGTTTTATATGACACCTAAACAGATCTGCATCAGTTGAAATTTTACTTAAAATGTGACAGCACAGTAGATGCCACCAATGACTTCAGTGACTGGCTTGGCAGTATGTGTGGAAGCACAAATCACTTTTTCTCAATTAATAAAAAAACACTCATAACTAACCAATGCTGACACCAACATACATTTATTATACATCAAAATGTCAAGCGAAGTCTCCTCTACAAAAGTATCCACTTCAATTACATATCAACTAACCACAGCTGAAATGCCAAGCAAATAAAGACATAAATCGGAATTCATTATTTTGAAAAAAAAAAAAAATAATTTACTCCTACCAAGTATTATTTACTTTCAATTTTTTTTGCATCCACAACATCCCCTAGCCGATCCAAACTTTTGCATTTTTGACCTTGTACAAGCTGAGAAATAAATCATAATGTATGGGTATGTGATTTTGGTGAAATAGGATCTAGGGCTTAAGGGGTTAATGGACTAATCGGATAAAAAGTATTTTTGTGTTTTTAAACAATATCAGTACTGGCAGGGCTCTCCCTAAGCAATGGCACAATGTCGCTGTGCCATCATGCAGATTTTTAGTTTAGGGTGTTCCCCCTCTCTCTGTTTTCCTGGGTAATTATTTATTTTTTTCCACATTAAGAGTTTTGGAGCTTTGCCGAACCATAAGCCCAGGCGGTCCGTGAAATCTGTCTGTGGACAAGACGTTCTTTTTTCTCTCTCTTATATCACATTTCCTTTGCACTTCTTACTACAGTGATTTATTCAGTGTTTAGTGTATATTTATACATGCCGTACAGAGTGCAGCTCAAACCGAAGTCAAATTCCTTGTTTTCTGTGGATACTTGGCAAATAACACAGCCTTTGAAAAATGGCTGTGGAGTTCAGCATTTCCACAACAGCTGCACTAATAAATTAACTGTACAGCCTTTTGTTAAAAACTCTTAGCAAATCTGAATATAGGTAAAAAAAATTTTTGGAACAGTTAAACATGATTCATTTAAAGTGCGCATCCTTTCGCTTCATCTGTGTTGGTGGAGCCAACAGCCAATGGAGCAAACAGTGTTTTTTAAAAAAAAATATACAAACACACTGCTTCACTTTAAAAGCATAATAAGTCTGTTTCAGATCAATGCGGACTCTTTCTCTTAAAAGGCTTTATTTAACTCTACGTGTGACTATGTAAACTTGTAGCGTCGCCTGCTACATTGATTAGTGCTTACATTAGTTATGGGCATGGGCTACGGTCTTCCTCTCTGGCTTTTGTGGGAGCGTTACAGCACCACCTACAGGCCCGGCATATGTACTACAGCTTCAAACAAAGCCTCGCAGCAAAGAGTAAGCGAAGTGCACATCTCGGGCCGTGCAGTGCATTATGGGTACACTAAATTTTTCGGCTACCAATCCACATTCAAAGATGGCAGAAAGCAGCGAGGAGTGCTATGATTTGGACCATTTCAACCGCTGGAAAGTTGATGATTTAAAGCGTTTTTGTAAGCTCTGTGGATTGCCTGTTACAACCAGGACTGCGTATGGCAGTGGACAGAAACGGAAAGAAGAGCTGGCTGCCTTTGCATACGCTGCATCGTTACAGAAACTACCGCTGGTGCTGACAAAGGAGGAAGAGAGAGCTGCTGTCTAAAATGACAACCAGTTCTTGGTGATAGTTGGAGACAAACAAATTTCTGACCCCTTGAAGACAACTGACGGATGGTTAGACGAAGCCCAGGGTCTGAAACTGTAGCCACCGTGCATGTTAGCTGATACTGAAGAATATTTGCTAAGTAGGGATGAGAAATCGCTACTCCACCGGTTTTGTAATGACTACAAGGAAGGTGGCTCTCACATACGAGGTCTGTCCATAAAGTATAGGTCCTTTTTATTTTTTTCAAAAACTATATGGATTTCATTCATATGTTTTTATGTCAGACATGCTTGAACCCTCGTGCGCATGCGTGAGTTTTTCCACGCCTGTCAGTGACGTCATTCGCCTGTGAGTACTCCTTGTGGGAGGAGTCGTCCAGCCCCTCGTCGGAATTCCTTTGTCTGAGAAGTTGCTGAGAGACTGGCGCTTTGTTTGATCAAAATTTTTTCTAAACCTGTGAGACACATCGAAGTGGACATGGTTTGAAAAATTAAGCTGGTTTTCAGTGAAAATTTTAACGGCTGATGAGAGATTTTGAGGTGATACTGTTGCTTTAAGGACTTCCCACGGTGCGAGACGTCGCTCAGCGCTCTCAGGTGCCGTCATCAGCCTGTTTCAAGCTGAAATCCTCCACATTTCAGGCTCTATTGATCCAGGACGTCGTGAGAGAACAGAGAAGTTTCAGAAGAAGTCGGTTTCAGCATTTTATCCAGATATTCCACTGTTAAAGGAGATTTTTTTAATGAAAGACTAAATCCTGCACATGGTAACTTTCAATGAGTCAGTTGTGAGCTATAAAATGATTCTTGCTTGTACAGGTCATCTGTAGCTGCTTTCTACTGTATTAAAGTAGGTGAAAGAGATCTGTGTCAAAGATTTGATATGTGGAAGGAATTCCTTCTATACCACCTGCAAGGTATGCACTAGGTTAAGTGTGCTCAGCATGTGCAGTTGAACCGCAGGTGACTGTTTATATGAAAGTAATACCACATAACAAAAACACACACAAGTGGATGCAAAGATCACACATTCTGACACTCATCAATTTAAACAGTTAGTACACCATGTGTGATCCTCTTCACACTGTTTTTGGCAAAAAACGTGCTTTTATTTTTATGTATTTATTGTCATAATTTGTTTTTTTAAACAAGGTATATGATGCAACACATGCCCATTATGACAGAAATAGCATTTGAATTACTGTAACCATAAACAGATAAAAGTATTTTCACGGGTTTGGGTTTAATCTGTAACAGTCATCAATATAGGGCAATTTCATGGCATTTTACTGCCAAAATAAAACAATGACTGAGATTTTACAATTAACACAAAAACTATAAACTGCCTCTGGCTGGAGATTTGCAATGCTGTAGACCAATGTCTGTCACTATAACAACTACAGTATTTTATGTGCTGAGCAAAAATGTCTGACCATCTGGTGGAATATTTTACACACACACACACACACACACACACACACACACACACACACACACACACACACACACACACACACACACACACACACACACACACACACACACACACACACAATTGGCACAGTCATGGAAGAGCTATGAGACACCCAATATGACTGACTGAAAGGATAATAAATAGACAACACATACATGGCAATTAGCGATTTGTATCACCCAGCTTGTGTACATTTAGCACCCGTGTCCACCAAAATAGCAGGCGAGCCTGGGCACTCTCATGAAGCCAGTGCGATGATGAATTAATACCAAGCGCTTCTCAAAGTGCTGATGCCCCGAAAATAGGACTCAAATATTTTTTGCCTTGTAATAAGACTGGTTAAGTAAAGCTCATTAGGTTGGGCTCAGAAATGGATAGAATTTATACTCATAATTGGAGAATAACATTTTAGAATAAGAATGATGCAGAGAACGTGATAGTCAATTTAAATATCTCCTCTGAGAGTACTAAAGTTTAAGTTTAACATAGGTCTGGAGTGGACTGTTAAGGCAGTTTTTCCCCTACAGTCTCTTTGTTTGGTTACAGAGAAAGTGCCAAAATGGTACAAGGTTGCACTTTGTCCTTGGATTTGTTTCACTGGAATATTTTTACGAGGACCATCAGTCAGTTGGAAGGACACGTCCCTGTTAGTAGTTTCATGGACACTTCATATACCTCTAAATATTTTTCTGCGTTTTCCAAGCTGTGCACATCTTATAAAATTTGTTAGAGACACTCCGCCAAAACCAATTGTGCAAAAACAACAGAACATGCAAAATTTGACTTTGGGTTGGATATTTGGTGTTGGTGTTCTACAATATATGAACCATTCAATGGTCCACTTAAGCCCCTTTCACATTGGCATATTCATAGAACTGCGTATTGTGGCGTTGTGTTTCATTGAAATATGCCCAAAATGCACGCGTATTCAGCCATTTTCCGTGTTCGTAGATCTGCTTGCAGCTGCGTGTGTTCGCTTTTTAATGTGTGCACACAGTCACGTGTAGTCCTTGCTGCTATTTAAACCCAGTTCCCTCCTGCCGGCTGTGCAGAACACATCACTGCACTTGGAAAACAGTGGACTGTATCATGAGGTTTTTACAGTTATGTAGTCAAAGCTGCTATTTTCTGCCTCTGTGGAAGTGCGCTCTATTCTCTACTGCAAGATGTGGTGTATGTCAGAAACAGAGTTATTTAAATCATTATTATTAATATTTTTATTATTTTTTGTCTTGGTGGATCATTTTCATTGTGTACAGATGCTGCTGAGTCTGGCTGTGGTAAAGGCTGCTGTGAATGAAGCACTGTGACTCTAGACTTTTAAAGCTCCGGTTGCTCCGATCAGGTCCGCTGATTTGATCAGACCTGATCTATCAGGACATCTGATGAGCACACTGACATGCAACAATGAGGCTTTTATTTTAAAGAGTCACACCGTGTATTCAGGTTTGATCAGACCTGGTCGATCAGGGCGTTTGATGATTGCACCGATATGCACTGACAAGGCTTTTATTTTAAAGTCGCAGCGTGCATTGTTTGATCAGACACAGAGAGCGCGACAGAGGGAGAGAGAGAGAGCGAGAGAGAGAGACCTGCTGTTTCTGGATTTCTGAGGTGAGGTTCGATTCCCTGTTCTGAACACACAGGTGCTGTGGGCTGTGTGATCATATTATCATGTTCTCAGCTGATTCCTATGGATTCACGCACTCAGTTTTTGGTTGGGTACAGGAGCGCCGTGTTGCACAGCCTTGCATGCAGTAACGCTGTGCTGCGCAGACCTGCTTAAAACTGTGTCCAGCGCTCTACGCCGAAGAAAATTAAACATGTTTAATTTCTTCCGTCCTGCGCACGTAGCACTCGACATACTGCTGTGTAAGGAGAAAAAACTCGACATAGAGCTGCTAAAAGTGGGCGTAGAGCTGCTCAACTCGGCATAGACGATATGCCACAATAAGCAGCTCTACGAATACGCCAATGTGAAAGGGGCTTTAGAACTGGACCAAGTATCACTTTTTCAGATGGATTGGGGTTCACTTGTTTGGTGTGCACCAAACTCTACTGATCGAAATGGACAAGAGGTTTGAAACATTAATACACCTAAACACATTTCTGACTTGCCATAATTTTCAGCATGCAAGTGACTCTTGAGGGGGAGGTGGGGGGTATCACACCGGATTTAAGTTTTGTCTGTATTATTTAATTTGGAATGTTTGTGTATTGTTGAAATGCACTTTTTTATTGGCAGTTATTCTTTTCTTATTGTAGTGTATTTTGTTTAGTGCTTTGATTTCTGGGAAAGTCCTATATAAATAGTTATTACAATAATGATTATTAATAACAAGTACAAGCTATAGGACCTCCCAAAAAAGTAGACGTACAATATTTCAGTTACAGTTTGCCAGAAGACAAGGAAGACTCAAACCTAGATTTGATCCGTTTAATCTACTTGCTCTATTCCACCAACCTGTGACTTTATTAGCAGTGGAACAGGTCTCGGCCTAAACTTTATCTAAATTCTGGGTCTGTTAGTGAAACTTGGGGCTAATGGCGGTGATCACCTTAGTATGTTCTCTGCTTTCCTGTCAATTTAAAGTTGATGAATTATGGCTTAGGTGTCGTTTTTCTGGGCCAACTGATTCTGCTCTTTTTCTCTCTGTCCGAAAACCACGACAGACTGATCACAAGATGCCATGCCTGAAGGTGATGCAGCAGATTTTCAGATTTCCTATATTTTGTTTCTTCAGCTTTGTAAACCTTTGTACAGTAAAAACATTGTAACTATTAGAATAGTCTCAGGGGGTTGGTAAGGTTCGACCTTAGTTGTGTGAAGCACCTTGAGACAGCTTTGGTGTGATTTGGTGCGATATAAAAACAAAATAAAAAACAATAATAATAAAATGGTTTTGCATGAGTGTGAAAGTGCATGTGTGTGCGCACGTGTGTGTGTGTGTGTGTGTGTGAGTGAGAAAGAGATAGGGAGCGAATGTGTTCAGACCTATTACCTCCCTGCCTCCCCTCCGCGGGTCTGGTTCGGGTTGTAAATCAACGCAAATTTTTGTAGGTCGGGCAGGTGCAGATGTTAAAAACTCTAACATTTGTATCACTATTGTGCACATACTGTAAAACCTTTAAAAAAAAACCTGCTGGAAGACAAAATCTCAATTACATTTTCATGAAAATATATGAAGCTGAGAAAGCATCAAAGAACATCAATCTGAGTTCTTCACTACAGACTACTCGTAAACACACATGCTGATATCTGCTGATAATAACCACACTCATTTGTCCCTGCTGACACTTTTACTTTGTTTTGGTAGAAAGTGACCAGGACTCAGTTTCTCAAAAGCACCCTAAAGGGAATATTATTGTCCTTGTGTAATTCAGTGTGCTAAGCTCTTGGCCTTGAGATGCCCAGATCATTTAGCCAAAATTAGTAATTAAAGAATTGGGCTGTTTTAGCGGAGTGCTTGTTTTGTGTAATGTTCTTTTACACAATGAGGGTCCAAACCAGTGTGGGATGAAGTTTTAACATCACACTTTTCTTACCGGGGTTTGGGGGGAAGAGAGTGCAGCTCTTGCAGTGGATGATCTCCTTGACAACTGGTAGATCCTGAGAAAGCGGTGTGGGCACCACCCCCAGGCCGGGCATCAAGGGGTTAAAAGGTATTCCTGTCATCATGCCAAGGCTGGGGTCAAATTCTGGAGGCAGTAGAGAAATTTGCATGGGGGGTGGGGTGCAGGGGAAGGAAGGAAACCCGTTATAAGCAGTAGCACATCAACAAGATTTAATCACGACTTGTTCCTTATAGCTGACCTCTAGCCAGTTCTCAGCTTGTATGCAAACTTTACCTCATGTGCTCCTGTAATAAAACTGCCAGTGACACAGAATCAGCTTACATATATTCTGATAACTGCTCATGAACATATCACATCATCACGGCTATTTAAAAAAAGGTTCTTTTTTTATCTAATTTTGTACATGTATGTGTCTCTCAGGGTGTCCTTACCATTTTTTTTTTTAGATGTATTTGATGTGGGATTTTTTTTTTCTCTGAACACAAAAGGCAACCTAGATTGAATCCGAGCACGAAACTAACTGATGGAAGACTGACTGGAGTGACTTTCAGCTATTGAAAAGTCTGTTCCAAATGTCATGATTATGACTAAAATGTCTATTCATTTGTCGTGCATTTTTTCTGACACACTCTGGCTTACTTTACTTTATACTTTTTATTTATCAGCTATATCAGTGCCTGCACAAGTTAAAGACTTGGAAGATATGACTTATAATCTGGTATACAATTTTTTTTAAAGATAGCACTGAGTAGTGTGAGATATGTCCTTTAAATAAATAAATAAATACACAAAGAGACTCACTGTAATGCTCGACAAGTGTTTTAGTTGGCGTATTACAAATATGTTATTTTATTGTAATTTCATCATGCATTGTACTTTAAACATATGGCTGATTCTTAACTTCTCTTTTCAGGTGTGCATTCCTTATCGGCTGAATCACAATCAAGTTGACCAACTTGCAAATGTTGATGTTATAGCTCAATCTACAATAAACTGTTTGTTCAAAAGTATGGAGTTTGTTGTCATTTCCATTGTTGCCAAAAGATGCCCTTAACTTCCAAATTTGATAGAGATCGGATGAAAACTTTTCGAGTGACAGCGAATTATGTGCTCTAATTTGGGGAATTTTACCGTTATGCTGGTGCATGCAAAATATTCAATTCAATTGATACAGCATTACTTGATATTTCATTTTTGTAATTATTTTTTTCAGGTTCAGGAAGGCACAGCAACCAATCTGAACCATGATGACATATCTATATGAACATAGAACAATATTTAATTTCACACTTTGTTTTTTTCAGATAAATCTGCGGTGTTACAATTTTTCGTTTTGTAAGCACTTGTAAAGGCGTTGAAATAATAAAATACACTCAAATAAACTGGTGGTTGTTACAGTTGTATTAACAGTATGGTAAATATCATTGAATTTGGATTGTTTGTTTTGCCAAAAATTCGAGTTTCGTGACCACACCTTTTGTTCACCAAAATCCTGTAGCGTCTGTACATAGCCCTGGAGAATCCTCTACCCAAAGGATGTCAGTGGATCAAATGGTATGTAACAGTAGTCTAGCTCAATCTTTATTCATAACAGAAAAATTGTTTTTCAATTCTCATTTGAACTGAACATTTGGACACTAACAGTTGAAACCGTAGTGTCCGTACATAGTGTAGTGTCTGTACATAGCATCATGTATTGTGCTAAAATCAGGATAGTAAACAGCAAACCATTGATATTTCAGTAGATAAATTTTAGTAATACACAAATAAAAAAATAAAGCATGATTTTGAATAATTAGATTTTTTTGTGTAGTGTCCGTACATAGATAACTTCAGTTCTGTTATATGGTAGCAGAGGTCGCATTAAACAATTTTGACAGAAGTTCTTTTGATATATGTATTACTATGTGTATTCCCACTTTGGGGATGGATGTTTCAACTTAAGCAATAGAGTTACTTTTTTCAGAAATGATGTCATGTTCTATTTTTGATCATATAAAAAATAAATGTTGAGCTGTTTCCATGTGAAATCATGAATAATTCCTTATATGCTGATTGCATTCCATACCAAGAACTATGGTCACATGTATCTCTGACAATACAAACAAAGAACACTACAATCACAACCTAAAAACTGATAATATAGTCACGTACAAGAGAGCTATTACAATAGCATGTAATGTCCGTACATAGCCAATTTCAGAATTTAGCGTTTAGTTCAACGCGCTGTAATTTTGCAATGAAGACAGTTAACTTCAAAAATATTTTCAGGCATTGAGCTCTGGATGCCATAGATTGTTTTAGAAGTATTTTCATCTTCATCTGAGGAACTTCATTTTTCACCTCTTGTGGACCACAGTTGGTCAACTTGATTGTGATTCAGCCGTATACCCCCCATCACACATAGCTGGAATCACGCAGAGTAGTGTCAGACTTATGAATTGGCGCACATCTGAAAAGTACTGGATTTCAGTTCCAAAATGTTCTCACAGCCATCTGTGGAAGTCGACACAGTTGGTCAAAATCAGCTTGCGGCCCCGAGTGTGACGCACATGTTCAAAACTCTCTGGGCGCCGTCAAGATGGGACACCTATTCAATGGCGGTCCATGTATAATCTGACGGCCACCTGATCACAATTTACATATTATGACGGCATCAAAACAGCATGTGAAATGATGTGATCGCGGCTGATTGAGCTCTGAGATCGATCGGTCACGACAAAGCCTGCCGACATGCTGTGCCACGTTTGTCCACCTCCACTGGAGCCCGGCCGGGGAGGGCGAACGAAATGTTGTTTTGTAATAACATGAATGTCGCATTATGCGCACCTCAGAGGCTCGGTGCAGCGCCCAGCAATGCAGCTGAACAGGATGTCACCGCTGTAACACACATATTATTACATGTACACCTCCTAAGTCTGTACTGTACTGTCTGTTGTGCACACAACGCTGCTCAGCATAACAGTGACACCCGGTGGCTAATGTGGGAACTGTCACAAACACAACATGACAGTTGTCGCCTGCTGCAACCATGGCCAAAAGTGAAGAAAGCTCTCCTTTTGAAGGAATACGAGCGATGTAAGGGTGTTTTTGAGTGTTCCCTCAAATGGCGGTACATGATAGCTGCCATTTTTTGAGGTAAAACACTGAGGTTTTGTTGACTAAAATAAGATTAGCCTCCTCTGTACCAGGCTAAAAACTTTAGTCAGGTAACGTGAAACTTTAGCCGACTAAGAACTTTGTGCAACAACTAACATCAAAAAATTTGTAAATTTGTAAACTGAGTTTATTTGACTAAACAGAGCCCTGACCTAATCCAAACCATTTGTCTTCAGTCCTGAAGCACAGACGAAAAAAAAAAAATCTGTCCATGACATATACGAGACAACACTGACACCAACTTTATCTTAACCTAACTAAATCAAACCCAAACATCAAGCTAATCTTAAAGTTATCCTTACACACACACACACACACACACACACACACACACACACACACACACACACACACACACACACACACACACACCAACTCTGTCATGAATGTTGCAAAAAGGCAATTAAAACTCGTATCTGAGTCAGAGACACTTGTCATAACGCTCACACTATAGAACCAGAGACCCAGACTGCAGTAAGATGCTTTGACTCCTGCACGCATTTAATCCCCTCACTGCGGCGCAATTCGTTGTACCAATCCCACCTGCTGTGTTCTGCTGGATGCTGCGCTTTGTGCCGCGTTATACAAAACAATTATTTTGTAGCAGATTAATCATTTGCGCTCACAGTTTGGCTGATAAAACCACCTCTAATCGCTTCATAATTGTTCAGATGAGCTCCGCTGTGGTGCATTGACGTGAAGACTCAGACTGACAGTGTTTTAATTGTTTGCGTAATGTTTATGTGAAGTTCACATAATTAATGTGTGCAAAAGATTTGGAATAGTTAAAAATTTACTTTGTGCACTTGTATGAAGCAGCACAAAGTTTACAATGGGTTTACTCACTGGCACGGCAGATTGCATACCAGTATGACACCTGTAGATATGTTGATTATCATGTGTTTGGGATACATCATCAACATGTAATCATTACTTAGATCAGGTGTGTGCTTGGAAACTTACCCCAGCCCAATGAGGTGATTGTTCCAGGGATAAAACTCACAAACATTCTGATGAGTTCATGTGTCATGTGCTGATGCAAACCAAAGAGTGAGCTCATAAAGATTAAAGATCTGGTTACATCAGGGCATGGCTACTAGTTTTACTGCAGTGCTGCTCATGTTCCCTCTGGACACTGAGCCTATGTATTCATCTTCATCCATTAAAAACCCTGAAGCCAGCATGCAGCAGAGCTGTGAGCAATAAACACCATTTATTACTACTTAACCATTTCCAGCTACACCACGGTTTTCTCATCTACATTTTTAACAATACAGCTTGTGGCCACGTTTTATCCCTCTTGTTGTGATGCTCTCATGCTAAAAGGACAGACATGGATTGGCAGGATTATTCATGAAGTGCATTCTATAATATACACATTATGTGGGGTTACACACTGGATTATCTAATATAGGGTTTTACTGTCGTCTACTGTATCTTGACACAGGAGACAGGTCAGTAGGACACAAGCTGGGCTTTCAATTTATAGACCTGTGCTCAATTCCCAATCATGCAAGTCTGTGTCCTTGGACATGGAAGACGATCTGCATTTCCCAGTCCACCAAGCCATAAATGGGCACCACCTATGGTTGGGGAAGGAAAATCTGTGATGGACTTTTGTCTTGTCCACAAGCGTTGTGGACTTTCATCTGCTTCATGCTGCAGTATCCAGGTAAAAACACTGGCACCAATGGACCTCAGGGTGTATACAGGATTTGCCTACTTGTTTTATTGTATTACACTGCAAATGTAAAAAACAAAACAATTTATTTATTTATTTATTTTTAAGGGAGAATACTCAGGAGTTTCTGGGATGCTGCCACGGAAAGAGAGACTTTATACATTTAAAAACATATTTTTTCCCTTTTAAATGTTGTCCCCACCCATAAAAAAAAAGTTACAGACTTTGTGTACCAGCTACATTTTGAGGAGCCATCAGCTATTATCCAGGATGCAGCTGTATCAGTATTGACGATCTCAGCAATTGGAAAAAGGACAGGAATATGCCTACGCATCACCAGACCACGGCAGATATATTGCTACCTTCAAGAGATGGGGATAGACCAGCTGTATGGCTGCATGATTGCCAATCCAGACATAGGGTAGTTTTGTGGCATGGTGAGTGTGGCAAAGTGCAGCAATAGCGTATGCTTCCAGACCTAACCCTTTCTGTTACAGGTGTAAAAAATTGGGTATGACAAGTTTGTCCAGGTACCCAATACTTCTTCACTGAAAGTGGTCACCTGTCTACAAAAAACAAAATACCCCACCAAAAAAAAAAAAAAAAAACCAAACCAATCCTTGCTTTTAAATTTGTTTTTTAATACACCACATCACTAAAGTTATCCAGTTGCCATTTCCTATTTTTGTTTGTCCATGAGCTGAGGTATCTACTCTCTCTTATGTAAGAAAAACTGCAATACTCAAACATCCCTCCATTAAGACCCTCTTCCTTGTACCGTAAAACACACATTGGTGCACATTCACATACAGAAATTTGTCATTAAATGTTATGACACATTCTTTCTTTATGCCTCTTGTTACTCCTCATCATATCCTCTGATACTAAACAATCCATTTCCTGGAGGCTTGTTCAAAGTAATTACTTTTGGAGCTGCCCATCCATTTTGCTCTCAGATTTTCAGGGTAAAGATTGCTCGTAGCAGTCTGCACTGAGTGGGGAGGTTGGGGGGCAGATATACCCGAGGCTGGTTGATGGATAATATTCTACAATCAGTTGAGATGACCGCACAAACTAAAAAGCATGAGCCGAAACATTTCTCCTGGACACAAATAAGACTCCTTCCATAGTCACGATATATTCAAATAAGTCGCTGCTTTCTTGCTCTGCCTTAATAAAGTCTGTCATCTGACACTTCAAAATCAAAGCCTAAAAACAAACCTTTTTAACATGCAACCTTACATTCATATAAATGGACCATGCATAGAAATAATTGCTAGAAAGTCCCAATTCTGTCACTATGTAACTACTACACAGTTTTTATATTACACATACTGTGTATGCAACTAATGGAGTGTTCAGGCTTTGGTTCTCTCCACCTACATGCAGTCAAAATCCTCCAGCATCTTACCAATATACATCCTAAGCAGTCAGCACAAAGGACACAGCTCCAGTCAGACCACTGGGAAAAGCTTCTGGCTAAAGAATAACTGACAGATAATGTATGTGTTGATGATAATCCAGGTGATTATGTGAATGATGTGTACAGGAGCTCCTGTCAAATCTAAATTCATATATGAAATTCAGTGTAGGTGATTTGTTATGAGGAATGACAGTGAATTCAAATATAGTCTCACATACGTTTGTGTATTAGGGCTCATTTGCAGAGCGGTGGGAAGGATGGCGCCATCTGTGGACATGAAATGAGGATGAGTGAGATGCAGAAGTCAAAGAAGTGGTTATTTATTCAGAGAACAGTCTGCACATAACAAATGCTTATCTTTTCTCCAGGGTGTTTGCATGTACAACCCCTGGCAAAAATTATGGAATCACCGGCCTCAGAGGATGTTCATTCAGTTGTTTAATTTTGTAGAAAAAAGCAGATCACAGACATGACACAAAACTAAAGTCATTTCAAATGGCAACTTTCTGGCTTTAAGAAACACTATAAGAAATCAAGAAAAAAGATTGTGGCAGTCAGTAACGGTTACTTTTTTAGACCAAGCAGAGGAAAAAAATATGGAATCACTCAATTCTGAGGAAAGAATTATGGAATCACCCTGTAAATTTTCATCCCCAAATTAACACCTGCATCAAATCAGATCTGCTCATTGACATTGACCCTATGCCATGACATTGACCCTATGTGTCTTTTTGCAAGGAATGTTTTTGCAGTTTTTGCTCTATGGCAAGATGCATTATCATCTTGAAAAATGATTTCATTATCCCCAAACATCCTTTCAATTGTCCAAAATAGCAACATAAACTTGTGCATTTATTGATGATGTAATGACAGCCATCTCCCCAGTGCCTTTACCTGACATGCAGCCCCATATCATCAATGACTGTGGAAATTTACATGTTCTCTTCAGGCAGTCATCTTTATAAATCTCATTGGAAAGGCACCAAACAAAAGTTCCAGCATCATCACCTTGCCCAATGCAGATTCAAGATTCATCACTGAATATGACTTTCATCCAGTCATCCACAGTCCACGATTGCTTTTCTTTAGCCCATTGTAACCTTGTTTTTTTCTGTTTAGGTGTTAATGATGCCTTTTGTTTAGCTTGTTTGTATGTAAATCCCATTTCCTTTAGGCGGTTTCTTACAGTTCGGTCACAGACGTTGACTCCAGTTTCCTCCCATTCCTTCCTCATTTGTTTTGTTGTACATTTTTCGATTTTTGAGACATATTGCTTTAAGTTTTCTGTCTTGACGCTTTGATGTCTTCCTTGGTCTACCAGTATGTTTGCCTTTAACAACCTTCCCATGTTGTTTGTATTTGGTCCAGAGTTTAGACACAGCTGACTGTGAACAACCAACATCTTTTGCAACATTGCGTGATAATTTACCCTCTTTTAAGAGTTTGATAATCCTCTCCTTTGTTTCAATTGACATCTCTGGTGTTGGAGCCATGATTCATGTCAGTCCACTTGGTGCAACAGCTCTCCAAGGTGTGTTCACTCCTTTTTAGATGCAGACTAACGAGCAGATCTGATATGATGCAGGTGTTAGTTTTGGGGATGAAAATTTACAGGGTGAATCCATAATTTTTTTCTCAGAAGTGAGTGATTCCATATTTTTTTCCTCTGCTTGGTCTAAAAAAGTAACCGTTACTGACTGCCACAATCTTTTTTTCTTGATTTCTTATAGTGTTTCTTAAAGCCAGAAAGTTGCCATTTGAAATGACTTTAGTTTTGTGTCATGTCTGTGATCTGCTTTTTTTCTACAAAATTAAACAACTGAATGAACATCCTCCGAGGCCGGTGATTCCATAATTTTTGCCAGGTTGTATTTGCTCACATGGCTCTGAATCCATGCATATGAATTCTGCAAACGTGTGTAAAATGACCAAGGCTTTAAATATGACAGAGTGCAAGCGTCCAAGTCATTACTTGTTTGTGTCACATATATTTATCATTGCGAACACCAGTTTGGACCCCAGGGAGAAATTTAATTTAAGAAAATCAAACTGTTTAATACAAATAAATCCATCATTCCTGTAAAAATGGGCATCTTTTACCAATGAAAACAGAAAATTGCAGCTTTCCGGGATGTACTGCAAACATTAACTTAATTTTCCACATATAATGGACGCCAAAAAAAACATTTAAAGAGAAAGAACAAGCATGACAGCTATTAGATTTAATGTCAACATTTTCACTAAGAGCCACCACTAAAAAAGGGGGTTTGAGGTTCTCAATGAAATTCAATAGTTACATTAAAGTTTTCTGTATCAAGATGGATAAAATTACTTCATGCTGAAGAGCATGTGTATGAAATCAGAAGTCTCTACTTTAACAGATATATTCAGGAGGAACTCTTGGGAAAACCATTTGGAGAGATCGCTGAGGGAGGCTGGGAAAATACATGGCAAATCCTTCTGGAATAGGACGGACTGCAGAAAGTTACTTCTCATGTCTCAGCTGTTTATTTTAGGCCCATTCTCATAGTCCCCATGAGCTGGGGCTTTCTGAATACACTTCCTGCCAATCCCATCTCATAGCAGACACAATTCACACAACCTATGATCCATGGGGGTTGACACTGTGACTTGCCTTTCCAGATAATTCTGGACAGTTTTTAGTGCATTTCCTGAAAACCTTTTTTTTTTTGTTGTTGTTGTTTTTTTTGTTATTGCATGATGTGTCAAATGCTTTCTGTTTTTACCCAAGGCCAAAATATGGCTATTGGGTACTGCAAAGACTTTGCGTGTATCTGCTCAGCATAAGTCCAGTTCTATTACTGCCAGAGTCTTCAAATTCACAGGAAGCATTCTTGGGAGACAGACCTTGGACAAGCTCAAAGATGGCTAACCTTGACTTATTTTAAGTGGTCAAAAGGTCACATTCTTTCAACACACTCTTTCACTGATTACATGCGCATATGGCCGAGGGTTCTTTAGCGTTCTATATTTTCTGATTGGAATTGCCATAGTAGATGATCACCTCCATTGAGTCTGGTCTGTTTGAGGTTTCTTTATGTAATCAAAAAAAATGTTGACTAAGTTTTTCATTCCCACTACCAATGTGCTTGCTTATGAGGTGGGTATGGTCAAGACTTGTGCATTGAGCTTGGAGGTGACTTATGTTATGATTTGCCACTGCAAGACCAAACTGAATTGACTTGAACTTTTGATGGTCAATATATAATATTAAGCCAGACTCTCATTGCAGATGTTTATCCCAAATCTGCATCCACATTCCAAAAAAAAGAAAGAAAGAAAGAAAGAAAGAAAGAAAGAAAGAAAAAAAGTGCGGGCCAGATTTATTAAAGTAACTGCCAGCTACAATGAAGTACAGACGAGTCCTCTGACATGACTGCTTGTGCGCCGCACAACGGGGCATTGGCCTCCTCACTCCATGGGGTATTGGATTCTGTTTGGTGCTGTGACTGTGGTAATTGTCTTGTGTCACGTGCTTTTGGGGCTGCTTCATTCCCATGTGTGCAAAGATTAATGCACCCCTTCACTGGGTGGTTGGTCTGCAGTGCCAGTCCTGTCTCTCTCCTGTCCATGTAGGCATCTTTATGGCTGTCACAAGCATGATTTTGGTTTACATTTTTCACAATAATGTTCGTTGTCACAGTTTTTTTAAATGATGGCTCACCCCTTTATATTGTTGTGAAACAAAGGGGACAGAAAATTACCATTACTATGTTAAAAACTGTATATACTCATGATGGTATGAGCTGTCTGTGACTCATACTCAGGTGATATATCCAGACTAGTTTAAAAGAAAAGTGTCAAAACTGACATGCTTGTCATGGGACTTATGCTATGGATTTATGTTGCAGCGGAGAAAGTGGATGCATTCACTTGCTGAAAAAGAGTTCCCCATCATGTATGTTGTACCCGCATGTCCAATGTCACTCATGTACGATATGTATGCTTTTGCCAGAGAAATGAGTGGAAGGGCATGGCTCACTCATAACAGCTCCCCACTCTGATCAATTTTCAACCAGCCCCAATGACATAACTCACTGCTCACTCCACAACAGAAAACAATCTGCACTGTTTTTTGTTGTTGTCGTTTTATTAAATTGAGCTTCACTAAACCTGGCATCTAAATAACTGAGCAGCCAAATCCACATTTAAGAAGAAATTATTATTTCAAGATCTACTGATGAAATAAAAAAACAAACAAACAAACAACAAAAAACAAAACAAAAACTGTAAAATTAAAGTAAAAGATACATGGTGTGTGCAGGCCAAGTATGTGAAAGTGGATTCAGACATTTTTTCAGGTCTGGCTTCTTTCTTCTAATATGCTGCCCCAAGCTCTGGCCAAAATCCATACTCTCCACTGAGCACTCATGCTGCTTTATTTTTTTATTTACATTTTACACAACGTCTCAACTTCATTGGAATTAGAGTTGTACTTTAAGACTCAATAACTGAATCGATAAGGAATAGGCTCAATAAGCAGAGTCAATAATGGCATCGATAGATAGAATCTTATCAATACCCATCCCTACCACTTACATTATTAATTTGACTGACTTTTCATGTTTGGCAATATTTGTTGTAAGAGCCCAGAAGAACAACTGTGAGTGATGGAGAGCGGGTTAAATGTATAAAACTGCTAATCTCTGTGAAATGTAAATGAGCAGCATGTGTTGTAACGTGTCTGTGATTAACAGCGACTGATTCAGCTGAAATGACACATTTACAAGGATGTTGGGTAATCTGGGGTGGGTGAGATAGAGAGACAAAGCAAAGATACGTTAACACATGATCTACAGCTATCATCTTCAACTGATTCTCATCTTTCTTATCTACACTGTTCTTCTGAAACTGCGACTGATATCTCATGTAGTTGAGTTGAGTCTTTAATCTTTATCACTACAAATATTCCACATCTTTCGATTTCAACTACACCCAAAACAAGACCCGATTAGTAGATGTCTGAAATTTAACACAAACACAGCTCTACATACCTACCACATCCACCAAATTAATGTCCAATTTACTAAAGCTACGTCTGTGTACATTTCCTAAAATATTTCTCAATAGACACGTGTGAGCGCATGCATGCAGACACACGGCACATTTCAAATACGAAAGTGCATTTCAGTTAAGCAGTGGAATGTAATTTATTAAAACCTTTAGGAAAAGGCTTTCTGCTGAGGACAGAGAAGAGACATGGCAGTGTAGCTCTGTGGAGACAGTGAGTAGGAGGATGCAGCTGAATGTAATGTTATGGATTGCAGAGTTGTTGTGTGGGCCGCTGAAGAGGAGGTACTGCTGGCCCACCACCAGAGGGCGCCCTGCCTGAAGTGCGGGCTTCAGGCACGAGAGGGCGCTGCCTCCTCAGGAACAAGCCGTGGTGACAGCTGTCACCCATCATCCGTGACAGCTGTCACTAATCATCCACATCTGGTATAAAAGCAGGAAGACACCTCCACCACACTGCCGAGATATCATCTTCTATCAGAGGTAATACTCTCAGCCTTTTTGTGAGATTTGTAAATCTGTTATTGTGTTTGCAGGAGTACCGGTCGTTTTTGTGGAGGCTGTGCAAGACGGCGCTCTTTTTCTTCTGAGACCGCTGCAACGTGTTGAGTGAGAGGTGGAGGTGGAATTCCCTCCAGGATTGTTACTGGGTGTTCACACACCCACCCTTTGACTGTCTTTTGCTTTTTGCCAGCAGTACCAGATCCGACACGCCGTGAAGGTGGCCACCTGGGGACTCCGGGACTTGGCGGCTCCAGTATTCCTCGGGTTCGGTGGTGGTGGAAATCGTGTGGTTCCGGTTCGTTTCCAGACAGGCGTCTCCTATCGTCGAGCCTGCCCACACGACACCTTTATTGATTGACTGTTGCACATTCTGAATCTGCTGTGTTTGGTTGTGTCATTCACAACAGTAAAGTGTTATAATTTGACTCCTTCCATTGTCCGTTCATTTACGCCCCCTGTTGTGGGTCCGTGTCACTACACTTTCCCAACACAGAGTTATCGGTTGCGCTGAACACTACAGCACTATATAAAAACACCTTGTGTGTAATAAAAATGATGCCAAATGTTGCAATGACACTGAATAACCAATTACCAATAACCAACCAATGAGGTTTGCTGAAAACTACGGGTTCCAAACTGTTAATAGATATTACACCAAACACAAATTTATTTCATCAGATTAGAAGGTGAGCTCAATTCTCCCAAGTGTGCAGATCTGTTTAAGCCGCATAATGAAGACGAAGAACAGAGGTAAAGAAAAGCCTGCGAATTCTTTGATAAACGCATATCTGGCATTTTCAGTTGTGTTCAATTTCTTACTTTCATTGCACAAAACTAACAGCAAACTGTAACAACAATTTGCTGGTATAAGTAGGACCAACTACTCAAACAGTTTCTACATCAAGTAATTTGGAAATAAGTAAACATTGAAGAGGTCAAACCTGTGCATAAGGGTGGCACAGTGGCTTAGTGTTTGCACTGTTGCCTCACCGGGGGAAGGTCCTGGGTTTGCTTCCCACCTGGTCCTTTCTCTGTGGCGTATACATGTTCTCCCTGTGTATGTGTGGGTTCTGTTGGGGTGCTCCGGCTTCTTCCCACGTCCAAAGACATACCAGGTCAGGTGAAATAGAAACTTTAAATTGACTGTGGGTGAAAGTGAATGTAGTCCAGCGATAGACTGGCATCCTGTCCAGGCTGTGCCTGTGTCTCGCCCAATGAGAGCTAGGATAGGGTCCAGCCATCCAGTGACAAAAACACTAATTCCAAAAAAGGAAAAAAAATAAAAATTTAAAGTAGAGCCATTCTCCAGTGTTTCAAAACATGTTCTATTGTTCTGGCCAGAACGGCAATACTATCAAAGTATATTTTTTAACTGATTATTACGAATATCAGGTACACCAAAATAGGGTCAAGACACCCTGAAATAATTAAGTAATTATAATTAAAGTAATTAATAATTAATTAATAATAAGTAATGTTAAGTAATAAGTAATGTTGACCAAATAGTAGAGAAGCTTGAATCTTCGACTGGACTGGGTTGCTTGACACGAGGACGTTTCGCTTCAAATCGCAGAAGCTTCCTCAGCTAAAATTCTTGCTCTGGTGGTCTGACTTCTGTCTTGACTCTTGTAGAGAAGTCCAGTCAAAGATTCAAGCTTCTCTACTATGGAAACCACCTGGACAACTGAGAGCCTACACAGAAACGTTGTTGACCAAATATGGGGAAAGTGGCATAAATGTTTCAAGGTCACTGAAAATCTTTGGGGAGATAGACACTCAACAAATCAATCAAACATTAATCAAATGTCCTAGATATCTGAACTTTGCTCTACTGACAAAAAAACAGATAGATGTTTGCTTGAATTGCTTCTTTTCTCCCTGTTCCCCCAAAATATACAATAAAAATTGTTAAAGTGAAAATGTTAAGAGGTTTTTTTTGTGTTGGCTGTATTGTCTGAATAAATCTAACAAGTTTGAATGTTGTCCTGCTAGCATCCATGTGGTATTGTTTGACGTTCCCGCTTAAATCAAAATTACAATGATGCTGTTCATAATTTTCATTAGTAAGTCATGATGCCAAGATATGCGGACAAAACACCCACAACATGAAGTTGAAAAAGTAAATGATGGTGGAATGAATGTAGCTCATCAAACCTCCAATGGTGCATTGTATACAAGAAGTATGTACAATTACCTAAAAAGGAAAAGTGCCATTTAAAGTTCAAACTTATGACCACTTACTAGGATTGGGAACCGACTCTTTTCGAGAACCGTTAAGAAATTATTCGATACGCGCCATCAAGAGCCTTGTTGCTTCATGACTGCCTTATCAGTCCTTCAGAGCGGCCGTTGTTTTTGAGGGTGTTTGTCGGGAAAATGATAATTTCTCTATGTTGATTACAGACCCTGCAGTGGCTCTGTAATCAACTGCTTCTGTAACGGCTCCGCTTTGAAGCTTGAACCAGTGCTCTGACTCCATGCTTTGTTGGTTCTTTGCTTCGCTGCACCTTGCATTAAGAATATGTGCTCAGAATATATGCCCTCTCCACAGTAATGTGGCTTGGCCATGCCCAAACTACATTTGCAGCACACACTTTAGAACTTCAAAACAGAGCCTTCAGTTCCTGTTTTTATGTTCATTTTCTTATATCATTTATGCATAATTCTTTGGAAATTTAACTTGTACTTTTGTGTATTTGCATGCTGTAAAACATTTTGAAATATCTGCCCCATAGATGCTACACAATTAAAATTATTAATACTATTATTATTAGTAGTAGTAGTAATAGTAGTAGTATTATTAGATCACTGAGGCAAAATGGTTAATTGTGAAACTAAAGTAAGCTATCAAGTAATTATACAAACAAATAGGAAAAAAGCGTGGTTGTGGTTAAGATGTTTCATGTCTCATAAAGTTCGCTAAAATGGTACCTGGAAGGAGTGGCTGTCCGGCCATGCTCATGGGAGTCATTCCCAAGTTGTTCATGGTTGTTGCCCAGGCATCTGGATCCGACATGGGCATCGTTATGGGGTTGGACTCCATGGTCACGTTGTGGATTCCTTCTGAAGAAAGACAACAAAAAGAAGAGTGAAGACTCACGAAAATTTCAGTAACTTCAGAGCAATCGCGAAAGAGAGAACATCATGAAGGTTATTTCAAGAGTGGGCTTTTGCCACACTTTTTCAGCTTGTGTTTTCTTTCAGTCATTCCTTCAGTTCTGTGCGACCCTGCAGTCACTCTGACACTTGTCGTGACTTCCACATCACTGCGATTTACAGCCCATTTACCCGATGTTGCAGTTTGTTCAGATGCCAAAAGGTTCAACAGTCTGGCCTCCTCAGTGTTTTTGTGCCAAATACCTACTGGGAAAACTTCTGATCCGATTGAAAACAGAACAAACAACAAGCAGAAAAGCAGAAACTGGTTGGTACATATGTTCATAAAAATGCACCACAATGTGGAATGTACTGAAAAATCAGTGTTCACCTGGAAACCAGCGTGAGAAAATAATACAGCGTAAAAGCTGATTATCATGGCACTACACCGAAATCCCAATCCTGTCAGTCGTTTACTCTGACAGGGAATCTGAGAAAACTTGAAGAAACTTCAACTAACCGCAGCAAACTTACAAACACAGCCTCTCTGTTTGCTGTCAACTGTCGGGCGGTAAAGCAAACACACTGAGCTCTCCAATGCAAATCCTGCCGTAAAGTCAACACGAACACCTTACACCTCCCGCAGCAGCTCATTTTTCAGTCTACATTTGAGTTTGCAACTCTAAATTCTCCTTAATTCTCTCCTCTAGTCGACCACTCTCTGACAGACCTATAAATTGCCGTTGCTGTGAGCTGAGCTGTTCGCTTCTCGTCTGATACCAAAACCAACACTACTGTTATAGTAATGAGACACGCTGCTGCGTGTGCACACTTCACCCTTCAGAAGGTATGAGGATGATCCCACTGTGGACAGATGTGTACATATCTGAGTGCCGTCCTGCACAACAAGCCCTCTGTTGGGATTCCTGGTGTTCAGGCGCAGCTGGTAATGTGTAATAATGCTGTTTGCCTCTCTGTGTTCTTCTCAGAGTTAATAATTTCTGAGCTGTCTGCTGCCGAAGCCATGAAGAGAACTGATAAAACAGCTTCTGTCTGCGTGTCGCTGTGATAACGATGCAGACATCACGCTTTTGTTAGTTCACACAAGCCTATTAGCTGGGGACAGTTTGGAGGATCTACACTCAACAAAAATATAAACGCAACACTTTTGGTTTTGCTCCCATTTTGTATGAGATGAACTCAAAGATCTAAAACTTTTTCCACATACACAATATCACCATTTCCCTCAAATATTGTTCACAAACCAGTCTAAATCTGTGATAGTGAGCACTTCTCCTTTGCTGAGATAATCCATCCCACCTCACAGGTGTGCCATACCAAGATGCTGATTAGACAAAAATGTACATAGAGAAGACTTGTGACCTTACCAGAAAGATGTGTTGGCATCGATTAATGGTCTCTGGTCCCCTCCCCCTCCTGGGGTAACGATGAGGCGTTTAGCAGACTGACATCGTTACATATGTGGCTGGCGCAATTTTGCAGACAGCAAGACTTTAGTTTTATTGATAACTGGTCTTCATTCTGGGGCCGCCATGGCTTGCTGATGCCGGACGGCCTCCACCCTACTGGGGAAGGCACCGCCATCTTGTCCGTGAACATAGATAGACTCTACAGGGAGGGTAACAACAGGAATTTACAGCAGGCCACGGAGCAGGTCATTAGAGACCCTGCAAGGCTTATGACAAATGTGGGTATGGAATCCATTAGCTTATTGGGGAAATTTAGTGCAGAAAATCCACTATGGTGATAGTGCAGTTTATCTTCCAGGGAGGGAAATTCAACAAGTTGAGACTGTGGCCTGCTTCCATAGACGTGTCCATAAAAATCAGAGGGATATGCTTTGCAAACTTAATACGCATTACTACATTGGATGATGCTGAAATTGAGGATGGCCCAGTGGTTGTTCCAGCAATAGCAAAGATTTTGTGTCTGCTACCTACAACTCATGTGGAATGTCTCAAACCTAAACGTACTTCTAGGCATCTTATATATGCTACTCTGGAACCACCAATAAACTCAAACAGTCCAACTGTCAACCCCACTGAGGTCCTTTGTCTGGGTCTCATTAACATAAGATCACTGTCCTCAAAATCATTGTTGATCTAATTATTGATCATCACTTAGATATGATTGGGTTATGTGAAACCTGGCTTAAACCTACAGCTGTCCTGCCCTTAAATGAGGCCTGCCCACCAGCATATACATTTAGTTACGTCCCTCGTGATGCAAGCAAGGCGGGGGTGTTGCTATTATTTATAAATCTAGGTTTAGCTTATTAGCTGTTGGGGGGTCACAAATATAACTCGTTTGAGCATCTGATTCTCCGCTTTGCTCAGGATATTATGCATTACCAAGGTCAGAAGAATAAAAATCAGCCTTATTACTTTGTCACTGTATACAGGCCTCCTGGCCCATATTCTGAATTCTTAGATGAATTTGGTGCATTCATCTCTTACCTGTCAACGAGTGCAGATAACACTGATAATTGGTGACTTTAACGTTCATATAAATAAGCCTTCTGATCCCATCTGCAAATCATTTATGGAAATTGTGGATGCATTAGGATTTCGGCAATGCATTCGGGACTCGACGCACATTAGTGGAAATACCTTGGATTTTGTTCTTGCATGTGGTATTGCTGTCACGAATATAGACATCATGCCTCTTACATCAGTGGTCTCTGATCACTCACTTATTAAGTTTACAGTTTCGCTGCCATGTTTTGTGGAACAACAACCTTATTTATCACTACGGCAATGCATCAACTCCTCAACTAAGGCTGAACTCAAAGCTAGACTGCCTGATGTCTTAGCATCACATTTAGTGAATACCCAATCAGTAGACAGTCTTGTGAATAGTTTAAACTCAGTGTTGGCCTGGGCGATTTGGCCTAAAAATAAAATCTCTGATTTTTTTCAGAAAACATTTGACTTTCGATTCCCCCCCCCCCCCCCCCCGCACACACACACACACTTTTTTTTTTTAAAAGAAAACATTTAGGACAAATGACAGAGATAACTCAAAATAAGTTTTACTTTTATTTTATCAAAAACGGGACATACTAAAATACGAAATGGGGACTGATAATCACGGAAATGGGAGTAAAATGTAACAAAATGGAGCAGAGTGAACCATAGTTACTTTTATTTAACTGTTTAGCTTTTGTTTTATGTGAGATGCGCTCAGTACATGTAGTAGGGGCAGGTGTGCCATCTGGCGTTCGAGAGATAAAACTTCAATTAATGGGTCAGTCTGCTCCATTTCGTTAAGTGTTACCCCATTTCGTTATTATCAGTCCCAATTTCATCCCATTTAGCTAAAAAAAAAAGTAATAAAAGTACTTAATTGAATCATATTTGGAGTCAGCCTGCTCCATTTTGCTACGTTTAACCCACATTTCATTATCAGTCCCCATTTCGCTCATTCGCTTAAAAATAATTAAATAAAAGTAATCAACTGAATCATACTTAATCATATTTGGAGTCAGTCTGCTCCATTTCGTTACGTTTTACCCCCGTTTTGTTATTATCAGTCCCCTTTTCGCTTAAAAATAATTTAAGTAATTAACTGAATCATATTTGGAGTCAGTCTGGGTCAATCTGCACCATTTCGTTACTTTTTATCTGCATTTCATTACATTTATCCCCATCTGAGCAGTGCCCATGTCCCCCAG
The DNA here is from genome assembly GCF_902500255.1 of Thalassophryne amazonica. Classification (NCBI taxonomy): domain Eukaryota; kingdom Metazoa; phylum Chordata; class Actinopteri; order Batrachoidiformes; family Batrachoididae; genus Thalassophryne; species Thalassophryne amazonica. Next base: position 59,130,495 of record NC_047113.1, read on the forward strand.
CTCCAGCTGGGGCACCACCTATTATTTTCTCTCCAGCTCAGGTCAAAAAGGAGTTAGACCGACTAAAGCCAGGCAAGGTAATGGAACCTGATGATATCAGTCCTAAGCTTCTGAAGACCTGCTCCAATGAACTGTGTGGGATTCTAGCACATTTGTACAACGTGAGCTTGCGCTTACAGAGGGTCCCTAAGCTATGGAAAACATCGTGCTTGGTTCCATTGCCAAAGAAAAGCCATCCTACTGAGTATAAGGACTACAGGCCTATAACCCTTACATCACATATAATGAAGATGCTAGACAGACTGTTCCTCCCAAACATCAGGGACATTTTGGTGCCTCATATGGACACTTTACAGTTGGCATACCAACCGAACATGAGTGTAGATGATGCCCTCATCTACATGTTGCCCAGGGCATATTTACATCTGGATACTCCTGATGCCTCTGTGAGGTTAATGTTTTTTGACTTTACAAGTGCATTTAATACTATCCGCCCTGTGCTACTGGGGGAGAGCCACATGGACACTGTGTACAACAAGGGACAAAGCAGACTCTATTTTTTAAGGAGGCTACGGTCATTTAACATTGGCACACCCTTGTTGAGACAGTGTACCATACAGTTGTGGCCAGTTCCTTGTTTTTTGGTGTGGCCTGTTGGGGAGAGGCCATTCGTACAGCGGATAGGAATCGACTGAACAAACTTGTCAAGAAAGCTCGCTCCGTGGTTGACTTAGAGTTACCATCAGCCCAAAAAGTGACCGAAGGGAGAATGCTCTCAAAGATGATGACCATCAAGGCCAATCCCTCCCATCCCCTTCATGTTTTAGGGGTGATTGGCTATAGCTCCTTCAGTCACAGACTGATAGCTCCAAAGTGCAGGCCGGAGCGTATGAGGAACACCTTTATTCCAGCTGCTATTAGACTGTTCAACGCACAGTGATTATAGAATGTCCACTATTGCACTTTTTGTTTTTATTTTAGGTATTTAGATGGTTGTCTGAATGTGCATGTCTGTGTGAGCTGCTACAACAGCATAATTTCCTGTAAAGGATTAATAAAGTATCTATCTATCTATCTATCTATCTATCTATTTTGTGATTATTAGGCTCCATTTCGCTCCATTTGGGCAAATGATTCCACCAGAGTATGCCTCGTAAAGTGTGGCAATTCTCCAACGTAGCTGGATGCCTCTGTTTTAGATGCTGGAATAAGTTTATTGTGCGGCTGCGTTTTGTTGCAATGGTTACAGACAAACTTTGCAGCGTGCAGTCACTTGTTCCACGTCTGTCGTTGCAATCCCAAACCACAAATGAAACTCCCTCTTCATTCACAGTTAGCCATGTTTGTTATTGTGTGAAGTCAACACGACGGGCAAGGAGGGAGCTACGGAAGGTCCTGGGGACA